>NW_025972448.1:5415-9698 GCF_021869965.1 Rhincodon typus
GGCAGCCGAGAAGTGAAGTTTTTGCAATCTCAGTGAGAATGGAGATGGTTGGGAATGCATGGAACACCACAACTGATATATAATCTTTACCTGCAGGCCTCAACTCTTCTCAAGAATTCAGGATTACATTCCCTAAGTTGCTCTCTCTATATATATCACTGGAACTTCTATTATTAGTCACCAACCTTTGCTCCTCCGCAATTTGATCCATGTCTTCATCCGTTACCTGTTCTTCATCTTCCTCAGACAGAGAGTGGAGGTCCGGCACCTCAATAAGTTCCTCTTGCAATTTTTTCTTCAGGTCCTTGAGTGTTTCCCCCAGACTAAGGAAGTGCAAAGTGATTAATTAGCTTTCTGCCAAAAGGCACATTCTTACAGGTCCAAATTAATTTGTTAGGTTAGTTTTTGAAGTTCACAGCTTACCAAAATCAAAAGGTTCATAACTATACCTCCAGCAAAATGTATACAAAATATTCAAAGATCACCAAATCACTGACAAAATTAAGTTTTCACAGAATTGCATTCCAAAACTGTCCTGATCATTTCATGTCAAGTTTTCGCTGGTCCTGTAATTTACGAGCTCTGGCTAGAAGAGGCTCACAATACACATTAGTGCAGGCTGCTCCTCATATCATCACACTCTTCCTCAATGCATCTTACCTCGTCAGGTCTTTTTGAGGGGGAAGGTGGTTGAGAGCAACTAAGTAACCGAGACTCTTATAGCACATTACACAAGGGTGGCAGTGATGGTACAGATACAACAATCAGGCTTCTGGTCCAAATAAGGTGAGCAAGGATCTTAAAACATGACAATAAACAATTGGAATTTATTTCAATTATATAATTAAAAATCACCGCCAAGGCACTTCGCAAATGAAAACAAAATGGATCCAGAGCTCAAAAAGTTGGGCTTCATAAAGGTTTTTAAACTTCAGTTGCGTTGTAAATAGAGCGAATGTTAAAAATGCAAGAGTAGCCAGGATTAGTAAACTCACCCCTCAGACTGCTGCTTCTCTTTAAGTAGGCGATCGAAGCTGTTTGAATAATTTGCCTGTTTGTTATTTTTGAACTGAAATTCAAAAGACATGATCATTAGGAAACAGAAGGTGAGCACCATTCTAAAAACTTTTAATTTTAAACACTGGCAAAACAAGTAAGCTGACAGTCCAGACCAATGCGGGCAGGGAGGCCTGTGCTCTAGCTGTCACAATCACTCAGCAGTCAAACAGTAGCGCAGCCAAACCATTCTCCCTTCCTGGCTGTGCTGAACTGCATGGCTTTAGCTGGCTCAGCTTCAACAACCCCTGCATGTTACCAGTTTCAGTTCTTGCCGACCAGCGTATAAGTCCTCTAAGACCTGCGAAATGAAATGAACTGCAGGAAACTAGAAACTCTGACGACTTATATTATTTCTAACCAACTCGCTTATGAAATGCAGAAAATACTCATGGACTTTTACATCTAAAATTGCACACTGAAAAAAGAACAGCATCTACACTCAATACTCTTGTAGGAGGTTGAGCAGCATTCAACAACAGCTCTGTGGAGAGAAAAACCAGAGTTAATATTTGGATTTTGGTGACCCTTCTTCAGAACTGTTCTGCTTTTCTCTCCACACATGCTGAGTTTCTCCAGCAATTTCTATTTTTACTTGTTTCAGATGCCCAGCATCCACAGTTCTTTGTTTTATCTTGCACTCAAACAGCTGACTGGCTGACACCTGCTTTTCTTTATGTTGTTATATTATTAAGTGCAGAATAGTAGCCGTCAGAATTGTCACAAGTCCAACCTTATCACCATGCAACATTTAAAGCTGTCCTCACAACGGTAAATTTTCATCGGCATAGACAAATAACTTTTTCTCTAAGCTAGTACGCCATAACAGATTCTGAGCTACTTTTTTGTCTTTTAAACAACCTCCCTTTCTAACCCCCAATATATCAGCTTGAATTAGCTGTATTTTCAAATGTTTTTCTGGCCTATCCATAAAATCTCACTACAGGGCCAAAACCAAGTGAGAAAAAGCACAGCATAAAAAATTTAGAGAAGCCAGGGACTCAGGTTCAATTGCACCCTCGGGCAACTGTCTGTGTTGAACATAGAACATAGAACAGTAAACAGTACAGGCCCTTCGGCACACAATGTTGTGCCGAACTTTTACCCTAATCCTAAGGTCTATCTAACCTCCAACCCTACCTTATACTATCATTCATATGCCTACCTAATAGCCGCATAAATGCCCCTAATGAGGCCGACTCCACTACCTCCGGCAACGCATTCCATGCCCCGACCACTCTCTGAGTAAAGAGCCTATCTCTGACGTCTCCCCTATATCTACCTCCACTCACTTTAAAACTATGCCCCCTTGCAATAGCTACCTCCACCCTAGGAAAAAGTCTCTGGCTGTCTATCTATACCTCTGATCATTTTGTACACCTCTATCAAGTCACCTCTCATCCTTCGTCGTTCTAAAAAAAGCCCGAGCTCTCTCAACCTTTCCTCGTAAGACCTGTCCTCCATTCCAGGCAACATCCTGGTAAATCTCCTCTGCACCTTTTCGAATGCTTCTACATCTTTCCTGTAATGAGGCGACCAGAACTGGACACAATACTCCAGCTTTGGCCGAACCAGGCTTTTGTTAGCTGGAGCATAACTGCACGGCTCTCGAACTCAATCCCTCTATTAATGAAAGCTAACACACCATACACCTTCTTAACAACTCTATTCACCTGGGTGGCAGCTTTCAGGGAACTGTGGACATGAACCCCAAGATCCCTCTGCTCCTCCACACTGCCAAGAATCTTTCCATTAACCCTGTATTCTGCTTTCAAGTTTGTCCTTCCAAAATGAATCACCTCACACTTTTCAGGGTTAAACTCCATCCGCCACTTCTCAGTCCAACTCTGCATCCTATCAACGTCCCTTTGTAACCTAGAACAGCCCTCCGCACTGTCCACAATGCGACCCACCTTCCTATCGTCTGCGAACTTACTAATCCACTCTTTCACTCCTTCATCCAAATCATTTACAAAAATCACAAATAGAAGAGGACCCAGAACAGATCCTTGTGGTACACCACTCGTAACTGAGCACCATGTTGAACATTTTCAGTCCACGACCATGCTGTGTCTTTTAAGGGTCAGCCAATTCTGAATCCAATCTGCCCCATTTCCCCCTATCCCATGCCTCCTTACCTTCTGTATGAGCCGACCATGGGGAACCTTATCAAATGCCTTACTTAAATCCATGTATACCACATCCACTGCTCTACCTTCATCCACATGTTTGGTCACCTCTTCAAAGAATTCAATAAGGTTTGTGAGGCATGATCTACCCCTCACAAATCCATGCTGACTATCACGAATCAAACTGTGCCTTTCCAAGTGATCATAAATCCTACCTCTCAGAGCCCTTTCCAATAATTGGCCCACCACTGATGTAAGACTAACTGGCCTGTAATTTCCAGGGTTATCCCTATTCCCTTTTTTGAACAAGGGAGTGATGTTTGCTTCTCTCCAATCTTCCGGCACTATACCCCTGGACAGTGAGGACGAAAAGGTCATCGCCAAAGGTCCTGTGATCTCTTCCCTCGCTTCCCATAGAATCCTTGGACAAATCCTATCAGGCCCGGGGGACTTATCTATCATCAAGTTCCTCAAAATTCCTAGTACATCTTCCTTACTAACATCGACCTCCTCTAGCCTACCAGCCTGTTTCACACTGTCCTCTTCTACAATTGAGTCCCGCTTAGTTGTGAATACCAAAGAAAAGTATTCAATAAAGGACCTCTCCTATCTCTTTAGCTTCCGTGCACAAATTCCCTTTACAATCCTTGATCGGCCCTACCCTTTCTCTGGTCATTCTCTTATTCCTCACGCACGTGTAAAAAGCCTTGGAATTTTCCTTGATTCTATCTGCCAAGGTTTTCTCATAGAACATAGAACATAGAACATTACAGCGCAGTACAGGCCCTTCGGCCCTCGATGTTGCGCCGACCTGTGAAACCGACCTGAAGCCCATCTAACCTAAACTATTCCATTATCATCCATATGTTTATCCAATGACCATTTAAATGCCCTTAAAGTGGGCGAGTCTACTATTTTTGCAGGCAGGGCATTCCACGCCCTTACTACTCTCTGAGTAAAGAACCTACCTCTGACATCTGTCCTATATCTATCACCCTTCAATTTAAAGCTATGTCCCCTCGTGCTAGCCATCACCATCCGAGGAAAAAGGTCCCACTGTCCACCCTATCTAATCCTCTGATCATCTTGTATGTCTCT
>NW_025972449.1:0-9698 GCF_021869965.1 Rhincodon typus
GGAGGGACCACTCTCTCCGTGACTCCCTTGTCCGCTCCACACTCCCCTCCAGCTCCACCACACCCGGCACTTTTCCCTGCAACCGCAGGAAGTGCTACACCTGCCCCCATACCTCCTCCCTCACCCCCATCCCAGGCCCCAAGAAGACTTTCCACATCAAGCAGATGTTCACCTGCACATCTGCCAATGTGGTATACTGCATCCGCTGTACCCGGTGTGGATTCCTCTACATCGGGGAAACCAAGCGGAGACTCGGGGACCGCTTTGCAGAACACCTACGCTCGGTTCGCAATAAACAACTGCACCTCCCAGTCGCGAACCATTTCAACTCCCCCTCCCATTCCTCAGACGACATGTCCATCCTGGGCCTCCTGCAGTGCCACAATGATGCCACCCAAAGGTTGCAGGAACAGTGACTCATATTCCGCTTGGGAACCCTGCAGCCCAATGGTATCAATGTGGATTTCACAAGTTTCAAAATCTCCCCTCCCCCTACCGCATCCCAAAACCAGTCCAGCTCGTCCCTGCCTCCCTTACCTGTTCTTCCTCCCACCTATCCCCTCTTCCCACCTCAAGCCGCACCTCCATCTCCTACCGACTAACCTCATCCCGCCCCCTTGACCTGCCCGTCCTCCCTCGACTGACCTATCCCCTTCCTAACTCCCCACCTACACTCACCTTTACTGGCCCCATCCCCGCCTCTTCGAACTGTTTGTTTCCTCTCCACCTATCCTCTCCTCTATCCATCTTCTATCCGCCTCCCACTCTCTCCCTATTTATTTCAGAACCCCCTTCCCCTCCCCCTTTTCTGATGAAGGGTCTAGGCCCGAAATGTCAGCCTCTCTGCTCCTATGATGCTGCTTGGCCTGCTGTGTTCATCCAGCCCTGCACCTTGTTGTCTCGGAGGAATGTTAGACTCTGTTTCCTGCTCTATACATCATCAGCCATTCACCAGAAAAGGACACTCCTGTATTCATGTAGCATCTTTCACAACCAGCAGGAATCCCAAAGTACTGGAATGATGGTGGAGTCCTGTGTTTAAGGGTTAGAGCAGGACCTAAACCCTCAACCTACTATTCCAGAGGTGATTTCGATTAACTGACCCACAGATGGCCCCAACACAACCAGGCTTCAGAAAAGGATGCTTTCTGTTGCAAACCCCAAAGGAACTATCTGGTTTCTAATCTTCCCAGTGTCTGTCCTCTTTCCTGAAATAAGCCACAGTCACCGATGTTTGCTCACATACTTTATTCAACTGACAACCAGGCTGCAACTTCTCCACTGCTTAGTTCTTGCCTCAGGCTTTAAAGTGAAGCTCAGCACAAAATGCTTGCAATCCTCTGCCCTCATCATTCAACATAAAACATGCATGAAATATTTGTGAAACCAGTGTCTGTTGCTGTGGGCTATTTCCCAGTTTAATAAGTAGCTGTGTAATGTGCCGCACTGCTTTGTCTAGTGCTTCTTCTCAGTGGTGCCGCTTTTGTCTCTAGTGTCATTGTGGTTTCCCTCCCCAGGGCATCAGAACAAGATTGACATTCTAATGCAAATATGAGGGATTGTTGTATTTTCAGGAGGTGCAGCATTTTAGAAACATTGAATCAAGACGTTAAATCAAGTTATTAAACCAGGGTGGCATGGTGGCTCAGGGGCTAGCACAGCTGCCTTGCAGCACCAGGGACTTGGATTCGATTCCACCCTCGGGCGACTGTCTGTGTGGAGTTTGCTCATTCTCCCTGTGTCTGTGCTGGTTTCCTCCGGGTGCTTTGGTTTCCTCCCACGTTCCAAAGGTGTGCAGGCTAGGTGGATTAGCAACTCAGGGATACAGTAGGGGTTGGATCTGGGTGGGATGCTCTTCAGAGTATCAATGTGGGCCAAATGGACTGCTTGCACACTGTAAGGATCCTATGAAGTCCTCATTGGCTGTGTAAAACTGGTGTAAAGAGATCTGATGCCATTCTTTGATCTTTCATGAGATCTGGGCAAGGGTGGCATTTGTTTTTTTGAACTGAGTGGCTTGTTAGGCTATATCAGAGGGTAGGTAGGAGTCAACCCCACATAGCTGTGGACCCAGAGTCATTTGTAGGTAAAGGCTGCAGATTTCCTTTCTTTAAGCATATTAGTGAACCAGAGGGATTTTCAGAACAACCATTGCTAGTTGTCATTGGTTACCATCACTGAAAAATCACTGATCATTCTAATCTTATTACGCACCTCTGGAGCAGGTGGGGCTTGAACCCAGGTCTCTCAGTTCAGGGGTAGGGACTGCACCACAAGAGGGCGCCTAGACTAACTTGTGAATACCCCATTGTATCCTGAGGACGACTGCTATTGAGTGGTTGCCCCAAAGGTGTTTATTTTTCCTTCTGTTTGTGTCTGTCTGTATGTATATGTAGGGTGGCTGTTAGAGGGAGATGAGTATTTTAACTAATGGAGTTAAATGTTGACAGCTCGTCATTGTTTACCTGTAGTTAAAGTCTTTGTATTTGTAATAAAAACAAGTCTTTAATTAAGAAGCAGAATCCTAGACCGTGTTTCTTGTTAGCCTGACTCTATCAGACCAATGAATTGGGGAATTGTACGTACTTTTTCATTTTGACAACTTTGTCAATATTGGGGCATCTTTCAAGTGCACCAACCCCGCCCCCCCCACCTCACAGTTAGCTGTACCATCATAACTGTTAAACTTGGGTAACTCTTAGTTGTCTACATGGAGAACACTTCAACCTTGACAATGGAGTAACCCTCACCCATCCCCAACATGATTGTGGGGGAAGTTGTCATCTCCTGAGAGCCGTTCTCACACTCACTGAAAACAGTGTCTTTAACTAGTTGTCAGGTAAGAGGACGATTGAGATCTGGTGAGTTGCTAACTATCTGGGCTCCCATACCACTAAAGTCTCTTTGAGTGCAGGCTTCAACCTACAAAACAGACATATGGCACCACTCCAGACCTTCAGAAGAATAGGAGGAAGGGAAATATATTTAAAAACACACATGCTCTGCTCTCTGAGACTGCCTTCAGTCAACATTTCAGACACTGCATGTTAAATAAACCCTCTCCTTTCCACCTTAATCTCCAAGTTACTTTACAAAAATCCAAAATCAGACTATACCCTTGCTCCCCTTCCCAATGTTCATCAACGTTTGATGAAATCTGTGTTTATTTTGTTGAAGTTAGGGGAAATTGGTAAGGAATTCATTTTCTCAGCAGTTAATCAGTGTTCCACCCCACCAACCTCCGGATCCAACGCATCATCCTCCGACACTTCTGCCATCTGCAATCCGACCCCACCACCAAAGACATTTTTCCCTCCCCACCCTTATCTGTTTTCCGGAGGGACCACTCTCTCCGTGACTCCCTTGTCCACTCCACACTTCCCACCAGCCCCACCACCCCTGGCACTTTTCCCTGCAACCACAGGAAGTGCTTCACCTGCCCCTATACCTCCTCCCTCACCCCCATCTCAGGGCCCAAGAAGACCTTCCACATCGAACAGATGTTCACCTGCACATCTGCTAATGAGGTGTACTGTATCCGCTGTTCCCGTTGTGGCCTCCTCTGCATCGGGGAAACCAAGCGGAGGCTTGGAGACCGCTTTGTGGAACACCTACGGTCAGTTCACGACAAACGACTGCACCTCCTAGTCACGAACCACTTCAAATCCCCCTCCCACTCCTTGGACGACATGTCCATCCTGGGCCTCCTCCAGTGCCACAACGATGCCACCCAAAGGTTGCAGGAACAGCATCTCATATTCCGCTTGGGAACCCTGCAGCCCAATGTGGACTTCACAAGCTTCAAAATCTTCCTTCCCCCAACCACATCCCAAAACCAGCCCAGCTTGTCCCCACCTCCCTAACCTGTCCTTCCTCCCACCTATCCCCTCCTCCCACCTCAAGCCCCACCCCCATCTCCTACCTACTAGCCTCATCCCGCCCCCTTGACCTGTCCGTCTTCCCTGGACTGACCAACCCCCACCCTAACTCCCCACCTACACTCATCTTTACTGGCTCCATCCCCGCCTCCTTGACCTCTCTGTCTCCTCTCCACCTATCTGCTCCTTTATCCATCTTCCATCCTCCTCCCCGTCTCTCTCTATTTATTTCAGAATCCCCTTCCCCTCCCCCATTTCTGAAGAAGGGTCCAGACCCGAAACGTCAGCATTCCTGCTCCTCTGATGCTGCTTGGCCTGCTGTGTTCATCCAGCTCTACACCTTGTTACCCCAGGGAGATGAGTGCTGTGATATAAGGCAGTCTGGTGGAATGGGAGCAGGGATCGGGGAGGGTGAGGGAGCTCGGTTTGTCACATTGCTAGGGATCGGTGGCTAGAAATTCAGGTTTGGCCAATGTGGCAGAAAAGTGACTGAGCTGGGAACTGAGGGAATGACAATCCGTACTCCAAACACTAAAATAGAGAATTGCAAATGCTGGAAATCTAAACCGAAAACAGAGAGTGACCTTCATCAGAACCTGGAATGAAAACATTAACTCTCTCTCCCTCTCTCTCTCTGTCATTTGCTGTCAGACCTGTTGAGTTTCTCCAGTAATTTCTGTTCTTACTCCAGATACTGCACTGTGTTTGAGGGAATGGTGATGAACCAAATCCGGATACTGGGCTGGGATTGAGGGAATAATGATGAACTGAATCTGGATACTAGGCTGGGATTGAGGGAATGATGATGAACTGAATCCGAATATTGGTTTGGGAACTCCACGAATGGCCACCTCCTTCTCTGGCAGTCCCTCAGGATTGTAGGTAACTTTCCTTCACTCTATTTTAATGAATTCTGTAATGGCTGATAAATCCAATATCTAATTAGCAGACTCTACTGCATGTAGGGCGTGAAGGGGCAGGTACATGGGTGGAGTAGAGAGGTCAGGTAGAGAGGCTGGGTAGAGGGATCAGGCAGAGGGGTCGGGCAGAGGGGTCAGGTAAAGGGTGCAGGTAAAGGATGCAGGTTGAAGAGTTGGGTTGAGGATAGGGTGAGGGGTCAGGTAGAGGGGTCAGGGAGAGGGGTCAGGGAGAGAGGCCGGGTAGAGGGGTCAGGGAGAGGGACTGGGTAGAGGGGCTGGGCAGAGGGGTTGGGCAGAGGGGTCAGGTAGAGGGGTAGGGCAGAGGGGTTGGGTAGAAGGGTCGGGCAGAGGGGTCAGGTAAAGGGTGCAGGTAAAGGATGCAGGTTGAAGCGTTGGGTTGAGGAATAGGATGAGGGGTCAGGGTGAGGGGTCAGGGAGAGGGGTCAGGTAGAGGTAGCAGGGAGATGGGTCAGGTAGAGGGGTCGGGTAGAGGGAGCAGGGTGTGGGGTCAGGTGGAAAGTTGGACAGAGGGGTCAAGGAAAGGGATTGGGCAGAGCATTCGGTTAGAGGAGTCAGGGATAGGGGTCAGGGAAAGGAGTCAGGGATAGGGGTCAGAGATAGGTGTCAGGGAGAGGAGTCACAGATAGGGGTCAGGGATAGGGGTCAGGGATAGGGGTCAGGGAGAGGGGTCAGGGATAGGGGTCAGGGAGAGGAGTCAGGGATAGGGGTCAGGGATAGGGGTCAAGGAGAGGAGTCACAGATAGGGGTCAGGTAGAGGGGTCAGGGAGAAGAGGGTGGGTAAAGTGGTCAGGGAAAGGGGTCAGGTAAATGGGGTGTTTGTAAATTTCTGCCCTCCTTCCAGCACCTCAACATCACCTCTACATGCTCTGAACAATGTTGTATAATTCCTTTGGTGTTTATATCTGAAAAGAACCTTCTCTATGTTTGGTCAGCCACAAACCAGGGACTCCTAGGTGAGGATGTTTGCCCTATTCTAAAATGTCCTATGGAGATCCCTAAGGCATTTCTGCTGCCTTGCTGTGAGTCTCCTGATGGTCTGAGTTTTGAGTTGAGCACTTGCTTTAGGAGTCTGGTGTGGGCTACACAAACAACATGTCCTGTCCAACTGAACGAAGAGTGCCATGATACTTCGCTGGCTGGCTTGGCAGTGGACACTGTAATTGGACCATCTTCCCTGCTCCCAGTTGCAAAGGGGCTCTGGTGAATCTGCTCCTCTTTGAGGCCCCTGATGTAGGCTTCCTCATCCTGTGACACATATAGGAAGCCAGGGATCACTGCTGCCCAGTGAACCCTGACCTCAGTCTATGCTCGCGAAATGCTCTCTCCCTCAGTTGGCTGAAATCGTTCATTGGGGTCCATGGTGAAATTTGTCATTTATGTTTACTTCTGTCAAGAGAAGGATCCCAAGACCTGGAAAATGGTCCACATTTCCCAGGATCTTACTGTCGATCTTAATCGATTGTGCTGGGGCATCTTGTTGGATGAGGACCAGAGAGTTTAGTGAAAGGCCCATTTCTCATAGAGACAGTAAGAACTGCCGATGCTGGAGTCAGAGATAACACAGTGTGAAGCTGGAGTAACACAGCCGGCCAGGCAGCATCAGGGGAGCAGGAAAGCTGACATTTCGGGTCGGGACCCTTCTTCAGAAATGGGGGAGGGGGTAGGAAGCTCCAAAATAAATAGAGAGAGGAGGGGTGGGGCTGGGGAAGGTAGGTAGGATGGTGATAGGTGAGTGCAGGTAGGCAGTTGGGGGGGATTGGTCAGTGAGGTGGGGGGAGTGGATGGGTGGGAGAGAAGATGGACAGGTCAAGGAGGCGGGGATGAGAAGGGGTGCTGGTCATGGGATGAGGCCGGGGGTGGGGAGATTTTGAAGCTAGTAAAGTCCACATTGAGAACATTGGGCTGTAGGCTCCCGAGGTGGAATATGAAGTGCTGATCCTTCAGTTTCCGGGTGGCGTCATTGTGACACTGGAGGAGGCCTCGGATGGACATGTCGCCCAGGGGATGGGAGGGGGAGTTGAAGAGGTTTGCGACTGGAAGGTGTTGTTGTTTGTCACGAACAGAGTGCAGACGCTTTACAAAGTGGTCTCTAAGCCTCCGCTTGGTCTCACCCATATAGAGGAGGCCACTATGGGAGCAGTGGATGCAGTAGACCACATTAGCAGATGTGCAGGTGAACCTCTGTCTGATGTAGAAAGTTTTTTTGGTTCCTTGGATAGAGGTGAGGAAGGAGGTGTAGGTGCTGCAGGAGGTGTAGCACTTCCTGCGCTTGCAGGGAAAGATGTCGAGGGTGGGAGTGCTAGTGGGGAGTGTGGCTATTTTCCTATGGGTGATGGGAATCTGGAAAAAGGAGGCATAATTTCAGGTTAAGCAGCAATCAGTTGAGATTGAGATGAGGAGAAGTTCCTTCATTCAGGGGGGCATGAATGTTTGGAATTCTGTCCCCCAGAGATCTGATCTCTCAGGAAATCTAGGGAGTGGGCAGGAAAGTAGAGTTGAATCTCAAGATCAGCCACAATCATATTGAATAGTCCAGCTCTCCCAGACCTTCTCTGCCAGCTCCTGGTCATTCCTGTGCTATAGAGCACCTGGATGAACTGATATGAAAGCTCTAACCTGTAACCATCAGACACAATGGATCAGTGCCAGCGCTGGGTAGAAGAAGATGGATTGGTGACGTTTTGTCGCAGGGTCGGGTTCCGCGAAACTCGTCAGACGTCAGGCAACAAGCTAATCATTTTCCTTGTTGTGCCCTTTGTGACATATTTGCAGAGGGCTGCTTGGCAGATGCAATCTCAAGTGGATTGAGTTGAAACAAACTTCCAACTCTGCTGAGTATTGCTGTCTAGAACCTGACCCATCATTTTTTTTTATTCCTGGGGATGTGAGCATCATCAGATTAGTTATTCCCCCGCTCTATTTTCCTTTGAACTGAGCAACTCAGTAGGGCAGTTAAGAATCAACTGCATTACTGTTGTCTTGGAGTCAATATAGGTCAATCCTTCCCTAAAATACTCATACTCGGGGGCGTGCGTTTAAGGAGATGGGGGAAATTTCAAAGGAGATGTGAGGGGCAAGGTTTTTACACAGAGAGTGGCAGGAGTCTGGAACGCACTGCTACAGATGGTGGTGGAAATAGATACGATGGGGGCGTTTAAGGACTTCTGGATAAGCATGTGAATATGCAAGGAATGGAGCGATGTGGACCAAGGACAGGCAGAAGGTTTAGTTTCATTTGGCCTCATGTTCGGCACAGCATCATGGGCTGAAGGGCATGTTCCTGCGCTGTACAATTCTATGTTCTATGTTCCATGTAAAAGGCGTTAATGGCACAGATGGGGTTTTACTCAGTAGTTCCACAGCAACATTACTGAGGCAAGTCCAAATGTATTAATTGAATTTAAATTCCATAAGCTGTTATGGTGAAATTTGTGTGTGCAGCCCCAGGCAAGTAGCTTGGATTGTTGGATTACTCAGTGACTATACCATGACACCACTGACTCCTCTCCTTACACTGAGGTGCGTTATTTTAGCCTGAGATTGCCTGATGACAGCAGTTTGATATAGGTCCAGGAATCATTTGGGTTAGTCTGTGAATGCCTTGGGTTTCTGAAGCGAACTTGGGAACTGCTTCATCAAAGAGAACACATTGCATCCTGATTCAAATACGATTTTGGTTAATAGGAAATATTGACCTTGGGAATTGAAGGATCAATTCAAAGAAATGACTTGTGCACATTTCAACTAAGTTTACCACTGCCTATTCTTTGGTAGTAATTTGTGGCTGTGTTGAACCCTGCTATTTCTTATTTAGTGCTTATCTTCACGGTTAATGATCCAGCAAGGTTGTTTGTTAATGTCAGGGCCCTTCAGCAAGGCTTTCGCATGTCATTAACAGTTAGGGCCCTTCAGCAAGGCTTTCACATGTCATTAACAGTTAGGGCACTTCATGACTCTCCTTACACTGTATTAGACTCTGAACCAAAATGAGAGGATGATTCTAATTACAGAAGATAGCTCAACCCATCATCATTTACCCACATTTAGTCACCTCAATTTTTCTCACAAGAATACAGCCACAATCTTCTGTAAAGCTAATGAACCAATGAGATCATTTTCTCAGTGATAGGGGGCTGGCCATTCTTCTTTGCGACAATAACTTTGATGGTCCTGCTTTTCCTGTGCATTTCCCTTAAGGAAGCTGGAATCATTAATTGAAACAATGCTTCCGGTCTCACAGACTTGGCCCTTGCAAAGTGAGTTTGATGGCACCAAACCACGATGCACTCGTGCTGTCAACTCCTACTGGCACTCAGAAGCCTTACAAGTACCAGGCAAACACTGGGAAAGGGTGAGATTGGGGAGTGGAGTGCACATGTAACTTGGCTTATAAGCCTCTCAGATACCAGTAGCCACAGTGAAAAGAAATCCGATGTCAACAAAGGAGGCATCTCATAGAAGGAAACTATCCATCAGAATATGTGAACATCAGCTAGCAGGAAAACGGCACGACAAACTCTCCTTAATATCGGCACACTCAGACAATGAAGGCTATCAGTTTAACTGGGACAAGGTAACCATAGTAACCCAAGCCAAACATAGACACAGACGGGAATTCTTAGAGGCATGGTTCTTACCTGTAATGCAATCAACAAGCACGTAGAATTGGACCCCATATACAAACCCATACAGATCAAAACCGGAAATGACACTACTCACCATAATGAACCAAACAGTATAAATTCCAGAGATAGTAGGAACTGCCGATGCTGGAGAATCTGAGATAACAAGGTGTAGAGCTGGATGAACACAGCAGGCCAAGAAGCATCAGAGGAGCAGGAAAGCTGACGTTTCAGTTCTGGACCCTTCTTCAGAAATG
>NW_025972450.1:0-9698 GCF_021869965.1 Rhincodon typus
TTTATTACATTTTCCACAGTCTTGGCATTTAAAAGGTCTCTCATTAATGCGAGCTAGTTGATGGGACATCAGGTTCCGGGATGTTCTGAAGCATTTTCCACAGTCTGGGCTTTGAAATGGTCTCTTGTCAGTGTGAATGAGCTGGCGTTCCAGCAGGCTAGATGACTGAGTGAATCCCTCCCTACACACTGAGCAGGTAAATGGCTTGTTACTGGTGTGACTGCGTCGATGAGTTTCCAGCTCAGATGCGGAAGTGAATTCCTCCCCACAATCCCCACATTTCCACAGTTTCACCCCAGTGTGACTGCATTTGTGGTTTGTGAGGTCTGATGATTCGCTGAAGCCTTGTCCACACACACAACACCTATACAGTTTCTCTCCAGTGTGAATGGAGCTTTTTCCTTCCAGGTTTAAAATCTGATCATGTTCCATTTGTGATAAAATGAGCGACTCCATCAGATCCTGGTGTGATGGTGCGTTTGAAAATCTTCTCCTTCTAATATCTTGTGAAATTGACATCAAACAAAAAACAATGCAGTCAGAGACAGAGACAATCTCTAAAGACATTGGCTTCTGTGTGGAGATCGAGAATGAAGGAGGGGGATTTTGGACACCTACAACTTGACCAGAACTCTGTCAGAATCTTTTAAACACTCAGCCTCCACCACTGAGAAGGGGCAGGGTAACAGGTGGATGTGAACACCACCACCTCCAAGTTCCCTCCAGGTCACACACCATCCAAACTTTGCTGACATCCAGTCCTGGTGGAGTAGAAATTTCCTCCCATTAACTAACTGGCAAAACCGAGGCCTTTATCTTCATTCCCCAACGCAAACTCTACTGCCTCACAACTGACTCTAAACCCTCTGTGGCAACTGCTGGAGTCTGAACCAAATAAGTCATAACCATGGTGAAATATTTCATCCAGAGATGAGTTTTCAACCACATATCCCTACCATCATCAAGACTGCCTACTTCCACCACAGTAACATTACCCGACTCCTCCTAGTCTCTGCTCATTTGCTGCTGAAACTCTCGTCCATTCCTTTGTTACCTCTGGACTTAACTATCCTTACGCATTCCTCACCACCCTCTCACATTCCTGTCTCTGCACTTGTCTTACTTCTCTGCCTCTATTTTTGGGTGCCCTTGAGCTCTGTTTAGTGCTTTTTTCTTCCTTCCATTGACTGTATCTAAATGAGATTTTTACCATTGCTCATTCTTCCAACCATGTGCTGCTGTCTTAACAGCTTTATCTTCCCACATCAGCTCTCACAATGCTGTGAGGGAAGGAGTTATAGGTTACTCATCAGGTGATGTCATCCTGAGGCCATCCAAAACTCTGCTGCCCTCATGAGTGTTCACAACAGGGTTTGTTCACCAGCTGGCCCATGCTCACGCAGCTAAATTTTAAACTTTTCATCCTTTTGTTCAAATCTCTTGATCGTCTCCTCTCTATCTCGCTCTGTAATGTCCTCCAGCCTCCAGCCCTCTCAAGGGCAATTAGGGCTGGTCAGTAAATGGCCAGTAATGGCCACCCCTACCCCAAGAATGACCTTTTTAAAAAAGATGTCCTTCCAGATATCTGCATTATCTCCAATTCCAACCTCCTGAAAATTCTTGATTTTAACTGTTTCACATTTGGCGCCCTCAAGCTTTAGCTGCCAAGGCCACAAACTGTGAAATTTCCTTACTAAACCTCTCCCTTTCTCTGCCTCAGTTTTGCACTTTAAAATACTCCTTCAAAACAACAAATCTGACCATAAAACATTTTGTCACCTCCCTAACATCTTATTATGTGATTCTGGTCAAACGTTGCATTATAATACTCCCGAGGAACAGCTTGGAAGTTTCCATTCTGTGAAAGACACTACATTGATATAAATTAATTGTCATTGATTTGGACACATATCACAGTTCCTTCATCACCACTTGGTGAATAACTCCTCACCGAACAGCATTGTGGGAGCTACTAAGGAAATATAATTGCCAGCAGCAAATGCTCAGGCAATGTTCTGCTGTATAAACCTCATTTAGAGAGTGAATGGAAGTAACAATAAAATACCTAGGACAGTCACACCCATTATTGAAGACAGTGGAAGTTAGACAATGACGGAGAGTTGATCAAGGAGAGCAGAGATGAACCAGAACAATGGATGGTCTCTCATTCAGCAGTGTTATAAAGCAATTTTTAACATCAGTCACATAATACGATATTATGGGGGTGACAAAATTCTCCCAACCATGTGCTGCTGCCTTAACAGCTCTATCTTCCCACATGAGCTCTCACAATGCTGTAAGGGAAGGAGCTCCAGTTCCAGAGTCAGATATCCGAGAACAGCACGAGAAGCTGAATTGTGTAGATTACTGGTTAAAAATACTGAAATAATTTCATTGTGTTCCAACTTGAAAATCAAATGCTAGAGTCTACCCCTCAAAAGATATCAAAAGCACTGGGGTCAGAGGAAACTATCACAGTTCAGGATACCTAGGAATCAGAGTGATGTCACTGAGTAATTGTCCGTGTGTCATAACATCACTCACTTGAACAGACAGCATTTGGGTCTGCACAAACAGGCGATCTCCATGAAGGATGTGAGCGTCTGACACGTGATTCGAAAGGAAATTCATCAGAATGGTTAAAGAACTGAGGGATACTGGTTTTAAGGTCAGGTTGGAGAAACTCAAGTTGTTCTGCACAGTGCAAAGGAGATTGATATGACAGTTGATAAAGGGGGTGATAACACAGTGTGGACCTGCAGGAAAATTATCTGATGAAGGGTCCCGTCCTAAAACATCAACTTTCCTCCTCCTCTAATGTTGCCTGGCCTGCTGTGTTCCTCCAGCTCCACACTGTGTTATCTCAGATTCCAGCATTTGAGTTCTTGTTATCTCTGATTTGATAAAGGTGTCTAGGTTTATGATCGGTTTAAACCGGATAGATAAAGAGCAGCTGTTCCTCTTCACTGATAGTAAAATTGTTTGGTACACAGATTTAAGATATTGGGCAATACTTACTGGGAGATGTAAGAAGGAATTTTATGCTACTTTTATTTTACTCAATACTTACCTTTAAAGGCCGATAATATTCAGTGCTGAATGAACAAAAAGGCATGCTTAGATCATTTGGTTTGTGTTTCCGATCTGCAAATCCTCTTCTGAGATGCTGTAAAAAAATTTACAAAAGCCATCTCAGTCAGTCTGGGACACAATTTCAGAAGAAGCAATTATTTCTTTGATTTGGAGTTTGCTGTGTGTAAATGCTCCCCTCCTGACTCCCTGTAAAAACTCCATTCCTGTCAGTCCAGGAGAGGTATTCACAACATTCGCTCCGCTGGCCCAGGATAACCGCATATGCGCCCTGCTGCCCTTTAAACTCCTACAAATATGGCGGCCTTTACCCGCGGCCTGCCTTTGAGAGAGAGCCTCGATTTTGACATTTTACGAAAGGGAATAGATAGTTTCTTTATACGGGGTCTGTCACATTCACAAAGTGTTTAGAAAGCCTCCCCGTCTAACCGCCCGGTCTATCGCCTCCTCCGTTCCGCCTCATTGTTACCTTTTGTGGAGCCGAAAAGAACAGCGACTTCCCAGGGTCGCTCCCACTGCGCATGCTCTCGACCGTGGCCACGCGGGAACATACTGAGCCTGCGCAGTGATAAGCAATGCAGTGCATAGCGCTCGGAATTCTGGGTTAAGTGCCCACCACTGGAAAGACTGAATTTTATTTGTCGTAATGTGTACAAGCAATCTTTCTCTTTACTTCTTACCAGGACAACTGACATGTATTATACATTTTATAAAGTATAAAACGTGCCTTTTGCATCCCAGGGATATAATATCACAAAGTCTGACACTGAGTCGCCATACACATTCTGGGTCACCGGGCTGCTTTCTTATTAGAGAGACAAAACTGGTGGTGGTTTAACCTGAGGGACACCACATCTCATGTCAGCAGAGAGGTTGAAAGTCGAGAGTCATCAGTTGTAACCTCAGGCGGTGTGGGATTTTATTCTACACTGTTGGCATCATGAGGAAAACTGGCAAACGGCTCTGAGAAAGAGTTTGGCTTTCATAACTGTCTTCAAAGAGGAAAATGTAGATTTCATATTGTAGCAAACAGCAATGCTTCCTGTCGTTTGTTGAAGAAAGTGTTTTTGTTCCACTGATGCCCTCAAACATTGACTACATATTTGGATGAGCACTTGAAACATCAGAGCAAATGAGGTGAAGTGCCAAGTGCTGGAAACTGGGTTCAGAAGTGAGATATTTGATGACTGGCCCAGATATAATGGGCTGAAGGGTCTTTCTCCGTGGTGTTAAAATCTCACTGACTAACGTTTTGCAACTGAAACGAAAGGTCAAAAGCAGTTTCAAGACAAAAAGTTGCAAGAATTGTGCGCACTTTCCTTTTTGGGATTCAGCATTGCAACTGCTGTGTTCTTGGTTTGATTCCGAAATAGGAATGAGGATTTTATTTTTCCTGTCGAAACTCTTAAAATGAACGTGAATTCCTGACATTAAAAGACATAAAGGGGATAGCTCTGTCAGAATCAGTGAAAGTTTTACATCAGGGATGAAACCAAACAGGAAGAAGTGCTGAAATCCATTGACTTCACGTGCTCAGACACAGTACTATAAAAACAGTACTTGCTCCTTATTAAAGCATATAGGTTTCTTTCAGATTTAATATGTTGGACACAAGAAAATGGTTTTCCTTCTGGGCAAACTTGCACCAGAGTGCCTTATATCAGAATGGGGTCGCACATTTAAGACAGATGAGGAAAATTTATTCTCTCAGATGGTGATGAATTGGTGAAATTCCTTACAGCAGATTGTTGTCAGGTCTGGGTCATTAAGTGTATTCAACGGTGAGATCAACAGATTTTTAATATCAGTAAAGGTATCAAGGGTTATGGGGAAAGGCAAGAAAGTGCAGTTCATAATTATCATATCAGACATAAGATCAGTAAATGGCGGAGCAGACTGAATGGGCTGGATGGTCCCTTTCTGCTCCTAAAGTTTATGATCTTAATACGAGACTGTAAAGCTGACCTGATCAAAATTTGCCAAGTGAACATGCATGGATCCCCTCTGGGCTCTGAACCGAGGTGAGATGTGCAAAGGGCAACACACAAAGGAGAGTCATTGTGGGTGATTGATCTGGAGTGATTATATACCAGGGTAACCAGTGAAAACCAGTCTTCAGAACCCACACTGGGCCTGGCTCCATTAGGCCTACAGTCAGCTCTCACAAACCACCATAGCCGTTCACTTTTCCTGACATCCCCTCTCTTCTTGTTTTACTCTGTTTGCACATCAGGCAATTGCAGCTGACATTGCTGATGTGGACCTGTAACATGCAGTGAAGCGATTCTGACTGGTCCATGACATAATTCTGCTTCTGAAGATTAGTCAGTATTTTATATCTATTACTGTAAATGTTAACCATTAAAAGGCCATGGCAGTGAAGGCACTGAATCCTCATCACTAGACTACCAGGGTAGATCTCTGTTCATATCACCCTAGACACTGTTTGACTTGGCATTACAATTTCCCATTCTTCTGCACACGATTGCCTCGGCTCTGCGTTGGATTTGTCACATTGTCTTCGTGTATGATGCACAGGCGATCCAGTAATCTATTACATTGCAGTTTCTAATGCATGACTTTGCAGTTTAGTCGTTCGCCTTGCGGTCTTGAGTTGCATTCTTCCTGGGGAGTGAGAGAATTTTCACCACCTGCTGCAACCAACATCCAAAGGAGCTCTTTAAAGTCATTCAAAATTATTTCTCATTAAATAGCGTTAACACCACCATGTCATTTCCTCACCCAGCCAGTAATGCGTTTGAAACACTAATTTCCTGTTTGTCCTTCCAGGTACTTGAGGAAGATCCTTCGGGAGGATGGAAAGCAGCTGACATGAGCAATGTTCCAGTTGGGCAGAACAAAATGCAGAGTAACGGGGAAACAATGGGGGAGAAACATGGACAGGGGAGGGGCCGAATTCTTCCTTTCATTGTTGTAACCATACACTGGTTTTGAAGAGTAAATTGGGATGATATAAGCCAGATGGGCGAAATCCTTGCTTTCTGGGGGTTGGTCTCTCCTGAGCCGCTGTCACTCTTGGGGCAATGTGTCTGTGTGTTTCCCTCTGTGGGTGAAAATGAGGTTCAGTTCCCTAAGAGGGTGTGAACACAATTTTACCATCTCAAACCTCAGTGCCATTCTTTGTGTCACTTGAGATTAAAACGTTACAGGGGAAAAAAAATTTTTGAGATGAACGCTTGAAACGGCAGAGCACACAGGGCTACAGGCTAAGTGCTGGAAACTGGGATGATGGGTCTCTTTCCCTGTTGTATAAACTCAGTAAGTTGATTATTTTGGAGGAGAAACTTAACTCCAGTGAAAAAAAGGCCAAAAGCTGTGTCAGTCAGAAAATAAGCATGCTTTTCCACTGTCATCCCTGTGGTGTTGAGAGGGACATGAGCAGCAATAGTTTGGTGGACACAAGGTGAACAACCAGCAAAGATAATCACCGTCACTGCTTCAGTTCAATGGTTCCCGCTTAGTGAAGCGGTGAATTTTACCGGCAAAGAAAACACATTTGTCATCAGGAGGCTGCTTCAGTGTCTCCTCTTTTTCTGCCAAAGTCATCATGAAGTTCCTTTCTGCTGTTCGACAAGCACGTCTGCTTCTCCTTTTCTTCTATTCTCATCCCTTCATTCCCAGTTTGGCAGGAATAATGAGGTGAGGTGGGATAAACTTCAGATTTAGGAGGGAATGTTGTGGTAATGGCACAGACAGGACGAGCTGATCACCCTCATTCTCTGCTGTCACCATTCATTCATCTTACACCAACAGGAAAGACATCACTATAATCCTATAATTGTGGATGTTTTTTTCTGATGGATTCGGAACTTTATTTCCAATTCTAAAGATTCACAATCTTTTGAGAGAACAAATGTCTCGTTATCTCCGTCCTAAGTGACAGACACATTATCCAGGGAATGTGAGCACAGTTCTAAACACTCCAGCCAGGAGGAAAAAGTCTCCCAGCAGCTCCACTCTCAAGTTATCTTCAAATTTCTGACTTTAAACAGAGCAGGAATGGGAAATGAGGGATACTGACAGAAGGAGGTCGGAGAATGTGAAAGAGGGTGAGGTGGATACACAGAGACAAATAGAGACACAAATTGAGGTAGACAGTGAAAGAACCAATTTTCCATTCAACGTGGCTGCTAATTGACACAAAGGAAAAGAAAAAGGAACCATTTAAGCAGAGCCTTTCACCACCTAAGGGAACAGAAGCAACATTAGAGCCGATGAAATCCCTTTAAAATTGTAAAGTTGACAGTGGTAAGCGAATGAGAGAGAGCAATTTTGTTTAATAAGCTGATTTGACAGATAAAGCCGATAATTTACCCCAGCATTACACTGCAGAAAGGCATAACTGACCTGGTTCTGACGAATAGTCACAGGACCTGATACGTTAACTCTGTTTCTCTACACAGATGCTGCCAGACCTGCTGAGCTTCCATATCAATTCTTTGTTTGTGTTATATTTCCACTGTTCTTTGTTTTATTTTAATCTGAGTAACATGTGGGAATAAATAGTTCACCTTCCATCTCCTGAAGTATCAGTTAGAAGTGCTGTCACCATGATAAAATAACACAGCAGAGTATGTATTCCCTGACGAGGAATCAAAGCTGGGCCGGGAGCGGAGAGGGCCAAATCCTAGCCACTAGACCACCAGTGAAAGGGGCAGAAGTTGTGGTACATTTTCGCAATGACACTGCTTTTGCATTTTCATTTGTGACCATTTTGACTGCGGATCAATTTCTCCATCCTCGAGTTTTTACAGCGTGGAAGGCAATCATTCGGCCCATCGTGTCAGCGCAGATTATCAAACCTCCATCTATTCTAGTCCCTGTTTTTAGCATTTGGCCCATAGCCTTGCATGCTGATGTTTCGAGGGCAAATGGCAATGAGCTTATCCCTGTAATCTCAAATGACCACAAATGGGGCTTCGGTTTGAGATGGTAAAACTGTGTTAATACCTCCTTGAGGAACTCATTCTGATTTCCACCCACAGAGGGAGATACACAGACACACCTCCGTGAATGACAGAGGCCTCAGGATTATACCCGCTCCATGTGCCTCACGTCCGCTGTCTGTCCCCACACACAAGTTTATCTGACAAAAGGCAGCTTTAGGTGGAACACAAGTGACTTCTCCAGGCAATGAGAATCGTTACCGAGAGCTGGGATATGAAATGGATAGTTGACTAAAATAGTCCCGCAAGCTGCTCACGTTCAACTTTTAATTTTGACAATTCATTGACCCAATCACTGCAGTTCCTGGGAATCTGACAGGACAGCGCCCAGCAGACATCCCTCACTAAAGACAACTGACATAATGTGTTACAACATAGAATGGCCAAACCCCTCTCATAATTAAACTAAAATACAAGCCCCGATCTGTTATCACAGGAGCAGAGGTTTCCGTCTAATAATTACTCCCTAAACACACAGAGAAGCTTGCCTTTCCCCTCAAACTATTAAAAGAGTATTTAATGGAAAGAACATCCTTAATCTCCACTTTACAAGTGACAAGAAGCAATTTATTTATTTAACCCAACAATGAACAAATTAACAAAATTACTAACAAACTGACAATTCACAGACTGCTAACTAATCCCTAAATGGTCTAAATTCTACTAGAATGCTGTTTAAATAAAAACAAGTCCCACTAATATAAACACAATTAATAAGAAGCAATAAATAAACTATAATTTAATCTCTCCATATTCACACAGACTGATTCTGGAATATTCTGTCATCTCCGCTCTCTTCACAAACGCCTTTATTCCATTAATTCTGCTGTCAGGAATGTTTTATCTCTCAAATTTCTTCAGTAAGGACTTTGAGCTAAAATGCTGTGGTACTTTTGATGAATTCAATGTGCTTTCTCTGAGAGCTGAATGGTGCTAACTCTGGCAGATGACAGTCGGCTCTCTCCCTCGCCTTCTCTACCCATTAGGACATCATCACATTCTTATCATGTGATTGGTTTCAGGTTGTAAACACCATCAGATTTCAATCCAATTGGCTTCCTGTATCTAGGGGCTTCGTTTACATTAATTGGCCAAATTCAAACAAGACGGATGTTTTGCCTGCCGCCTGGAAGGCTTTCATACATTTGTTTCACTTTTTGAGGCTCCCTGTACTGGCAACTTCAGCTGTTGCTCACAGACAGAATTTTTGTTTAAATCTCTAAGTGCAGACAAAGCACAAATCTCAAAGGAACCACACATTTTAGCTTCCTGCCTTCCACTTCACAATTACTCTATTCAAATTCACAACATAAGGCAAACTCTAAACACTTTTGTGTCGCTTCTCTTTCTGCTTCTGTCCCTGTCTCACCTCCAGCTCCCAGCTCAAAGACCTGCTTGGTACGAATGCACGCAGATCATGAAGCCAATTTTTACCTGGAAAGCAGGGCCAGGGATTGTAACACAAGGCATTGAGAAGCAACGATATTGCGCACGGCTGGGTAAAAAGGCACCAGTATCGTATTTTCCTGATTGTCTCAGATATTGATTCCGGGAATATGCACAGTCCCAGTTATTCCCAATCTCAATGGATAATGTGCCTGACAGACAGGAGTGTATTTTGCAAGCGTTGTCCTGTCACTT
>NW_025972451.1:0-9696 GCF_021869965.1 Rhincodon typus
TCTAGGCCCGAACCGTCAGCTTTCCTGCTCCTCTGATGCTGCTTGGCCTGCTGTGTTCATCCAGCTCTACACCTTGTTATCTCAGATTCTCCAGCATCTGCATTTCCTACGATCTCTGGTTGCTTCACTGGGTTGACTTCTCATTTTCAGGTATGCCTGGTACTGCTTCTGGCATGCCCTCCTGCATTCTCCACTGAACGCAGGATCATTGATTGCCTGGCTTGATGGTAATGGTGGATAGGGAGACGTGCCAGGCCTTGAGGTTGCACATTGTTTTTGCTTCTGCTGATGGCCTACATCACTTCATGGACTTGCTAGATCTGTTTGAAGTCTCTTTCATTTAGCAAAATGACACAGTACGATAGGGGGTATTCTCAATATGAAGGCAGCACTTTGTCTCCATGAAAAGTGTCGGTGATCACTTGATAGTGTCAAGGACAGATACGCCTGTGGATGACAGATTGGTGAGAATGATGTTCAGAATGTTTTTCCCTCTTGTTGATTCCCTTTCCACCTGCTGCAGATCCAGCCTAGCAGCTATGTCCTTTTAGGACTTGTACAGGTCAGTCAGTAGTGGTCTGCAGAGCCACTCTTGGTGGTGACCGTTGAAGTCCTTTTTTTTCTATTCATTTCGTGGGTTATGGGCATCGCTGGCTGGCCAGCATTTCTTGCCAATCCCTAGTTGTCCTTGAGAAGGTGGTGGTGAGCTGCCTGCTTGAACTGCAACAGTCCTCCTGCTGTGAGTTGACCCACAATGCTATTAGGGAGGGAATTCCAGGATTTTGACCCAGCGTCAGTGAAGGAACGGCGATATATTTCCAAATCGGGACGGTGAGTGACTTAGAAAGGAACTTGGAGGTGGTGGTGTTCCCGTGTATCTGCTGCCCTTGTCCTTCTGGGTGGATGTGGTCGTGGGTTTGGAAGGTGCTGTCTGAGGATCTTTGGTGAATTTCTGTAGTGCATCTTGTAGATATACACGCTGCTGCTACTAAGTGTCGGTAGTGGAGGGAGTGAATGCATGTGGCTGCAGTGCCAAACAAACGGGCTGCTTTGTGGTGTCAAGCTTCTTGAGTGTTGTTGGGGCTGCACTCATCCAGGCAAGTGGGGAGTATTCCATCACACTCCTGACGTGTGCCTTGTAGATGGTGGACAGGCTTTGAGGAGTCAGGAGATGAGTTACTCACTGCAGTATTCCCAATCTCTTGCCTGCTCTTGTAGCCACTCTGTTAATGTGGTGAGTCCAATTGAGTTTCTGGCCAATGGTAACCCCCAGGATGTTGATAGTGGAGGATTCAGTGATGGTAACACCATTGAATATCAAGGGGCGGTGGTTAGATTGTCTCTTATTGGTGATGGTCATAGCCTGGCATTTGTGTGGTGCTAATGTCACTTGCCACTTGTCAGCCCAAGCCTGGATATTGTCCAGATCTTGTTGCATGTAAACATGGACTGCTTCAGTATCCAAGGAGTCAGGAATGGTGCTGAACAATGTGCAATCATCGGCGAACAGCCCCACTTCTGACCTTATGATGGAGGGAAAGTCATTGATGAAGCAGCTGAAGATGGTTGGGTCTAGGACACAACCCTGAGGAACTCCTGCAGAGATGTCCTGGAGCTGAGATGATTGACCTCCCACAACCACGACCATCTTCCTATGTGTCAGGTATGACTCCAATCACTAGAGCGTTTGCCCCCTGATACCCATTAATCCCAGTTTTGCTTGGGCTCCTTGATGCCACACTGGGTCGAATGCGACCTTGATATCGAGGGCTGTCACTCTCACCTCACCTCTGGAATTTAGCTCTTTTGTCCGTGTTTGAACCAAGGCTGTAATGAGGTCAGGATCTGAGTGGGCCTGGCAGAACCCAAACTGGGCATCACTGAGCAGGTTATTTCTGAGCAGGTGCTGCTTTATAGCACTGTTGATGACACCTTCCATCACTTTACTGATGATCGAGAGGAGACTGATGGGGCCGTAATTGGCCGGGTTGGATTTGTCCTGCTTTTTATGTACAGGATATACTTGGGCAATTTTCCACATTGTTGGGTAGATACCAGTGTTGTAACTATACTGGAAGAGCTTGGCTAAGGGAGCGGCAAGTTCTGGAGCACAAGTTTTCAGTACTATTGCCGGAATGTTGTCAGGGCCGGTAGCCTTTGCAGTATCCAGTGTTTCCAACCGTTTCTTGATATCACGTGGAGTGAATCGAATTGGCTGAAGACTGGTATCTGTAATACTGTGGACCCACTGGAGGAGGCCGAGATGGATCGTCCACTCAGCACTTCTGGCTGAAGATTGCTCGGAATGCTTCAGCGTTATCTTTTTCACTGATGTACTGAGCTCTTCCACCATTGAGGATGGGGATATTTGTGAAGCCTCCTCCTCCAGTGAGTTGTTTAATTGTCCACCACCATTCATGACTGGATGTGACAGGATTGCAGAGCATAGATCTGATCCGTTGGTTGTGGGATCGCTTAGCTCTGTTTATCACTTGCTGCTTTCGCTGTTTGGCATGCAAGTAGTCCTGTTTGGTGGCTTCAACAGGTTGATACCTCATCTTATACAATTAATGGTAGAGCCTTGAGAAGTGTTGTCGAACAGTTTGACATTCAGAATGCATTCTGCATTCTTGCCACCATCAATGCTTTCTGGGAGTGTTTTTCAGTATGGAGGAGTTCTGATTTATTAGACAAGGGAGAACACTACGTGGTAATCAGCAGTGGTCTCCTTGCCCATATTTGACCTGTTGCTATGAGACCTCATTGGATCCTATTAATGTTGAGGACTTCCAGGGCAACTCCTTCCTGACCTTATACCGTTGTGCCCAATTGTCCGCAGACCTGTCCACCAATGGGTCAGGACGTATCCAGGGATGGGTGATGGTGGTGTCTGGAACATTGTCTGTGAGGTATGAGTATGTGAGTAGACTTAGTCACACTGTTGACTTATCTGTGAGAAAGGTCTCCATGTTTGACAATAGTGTTGAGATGTTATGTGAACTTTGCAGGGTCGATCAGGCTGAGTTTGCTGTTGGTTCTGGTGCCGGTTGGTCCTTTGAGTTTCATTCCTTTTTCAATTTCACGCTCTTTTAAACAGTTAGAAATGGATGGTTCGCTTTTGCCATTTGAAAGTTCATTTAAGAATCAACCACATGGCTGTGCACCTGGAGCTCAGCACTCGTGATCTAAAAATCAGTTAAAAACGAATGTGCTTAAATATAAAAATTAAAATGGTGAATTCATAAATTTTAACAAATGTCTTTACTAATAATACAATAGATATATTTTTTTAAATTTTCATATTTTAGTTTCATTCAACTGTGCAATGGTAGCATATTGGGCTTTCAGTTGGAAGATACAGATTTGCTCTCCACCAAACCATTCCTAAGTTTGACTTTTAAAGGTTCAGTCTTTGTTTTGCACGGTGCACTCAAAGTGCTTAGTTAGAAACTTACTGTTACTTGTATTTGTGAAAATATAATAAAATGTGTATTAATCGCCACAAAAACAGTGCCATTTAATTACATAAATTATATGAACAAAAGACAAAGTTAAGAAAAATTTCATTTTTTGTTTATTCCATGGTCTATGGTTTCACAAACCGGCCATTTTAATTTTTATATTTGAGCAGATACTTTTTTGAGTATATTTAGATTCCTAGCACCTAACTCCATACGCTGTCTATGCAGAACCTCTTTCCTAGTTTCAGCTGTGCTATTGGTACTGTGTAGGGTGTGTAACATATAAATATACTTTCTTTTACAGTTTGCATTTTGAACTACTGGCCTGTAGGTTTTGGTCAGTGTATAAGGGGGCTTAATAACAAACTTGTCACTATTTCTTGAGCCCTCACATTTTTAAACAAGTGTGAGAGAGACGGAGTCGTTGGAGTAATTGGGAGTTTTAAGAGTGGACAGAATTAACTTTGAGAAACATTAGCTTGCTTTCAGTTCAGGTTTTTTTTTATTTTTGTAAAGCCTTCAACAAGGTTCCACATGGTAGATGACCTAATAAAGTTAGGTCACATGGGATTTGGGGTGAGCTTGCCAATTAGATATATAATTGGCTTAACGCCATGAGACAGAGTAATGGTGGAGGGTTGCTTTGCAGACTGGAGGCCTGTGACCAGTGGTGTTCCACAGGGATCAGTTCTAGGTCCTCTTTTGTTTGTCATTTATATAAATGATTTGGATGAGAATATGGAAGGCATCATTAGTAAGTTTGCAAATGACACCAAAATTGGTGATGTAGTAGATAGTGAAGAAGGTTTTCTAAGATAATAAAGGGATCTTGATCAAATAGGCAATGGGCTAAAAAATGGCAGATGGAGTTCAATCTGGGAAAACTGTGAGGCATTGCATTTTGGTACAACAAACAAGGGTAGGGCACATATAGACAGGGTGGTTAAAAAGATGTTTGGCACGCTTGCTTTCATTGTTCAGTCCTTTGAGTATAGGAGTTGGGAGGTCATGTTGAGATTGTACAGGACATTGGTGAGACCTCTTCTGGAAAACGCTGTCCAGTTCTGGTTGCCCAGTTATGGGGAGGATATTATTAAGATGGAGAGGGTTCAGAAGAGATTTACCAGGATGTTGACAGGTATGAAATGTTTGAGTTACAGAAAGGCTGGATAGGAGTGTAGGAGGTTGCAAGGCAACTTGATAGAAGTTTATAAAATAACGAGGCGTATAGATAGGGTTAATAGTAGTTGTTTTTTCCCTAGCCTGGGGGATTTCAAGACTATGGGACACATTTTTAAGGTGAGAGGAGAGAGATTTTAAAAAAAGACGAGGGGCAAATTTTTTATACAGAGGGTAGTTCGCGTGTGGAATGAACTTGCTGAGGAAGTGGTGGAAGTGGGTACAATTATAATGTTTAAAAGACATTTGGTTAGGTACATGAATAGGAAAGGTTTGGAGATATGGGCTAGGAGCAGGTAGGTGGGACTAGTTTAGTTTGGGATTATGTTCAGCATGGACTGGTTGGGCCGAAGGGTCTGTTTCCATGCTGTATGACTCTATGTTGGAGTGGAATGAGTGGGTTGGAAAGCTCAACAGCTCTGGCAGTATCTGTGGAAAGAAAGCAGAATTAATGTGTTGAGTCCAATAACAGTTCTTCAGAATAATGGACTTGAAATGTTAGCTCTGCTTTTTCTCAAACGTTGCTGCCTTACCTGCTAAGTTTCTCCAACAATTTCTGTTTCTGTTTATGACCTTCAGCATCTGCAGTTCTTAGTTTCATTATAGCTTGGGATGTTTTTTTCCTTGGTTTGCCAATGCCTTGTTTGAAGTTAGATATCTAAAACAGTTTCTCCTAGAGAAACGAGTTTGTTCAAATATGAAATAGATTACCTCAGGTAAAGGTTTTAGTTTGAAAGTTCCAGACTAGAAATGTTTAGTTCACACTTGGAAGTAGTTATTTAAATCTGAGAAAGTTGCAGCTCCATTTTTTGTCTAATGATAAAAAGGCTACCAATCTCTCAAGACCAGAAATTGAAAGAAACAGTGAATTTAAACCTGTGGATGTGACCGAGAAGGGAATTTTTTCTACTGTTTGAGTACTGTAACAGTATTGTATTGGGATAGATAAGATTGTATTTTTTAGGTATTTCAAAATCTTTCCAATTACATTCTATGTAAATAGTTTGCTTTATTCTACTTCTTTGCATAATAAACATTTGATGTTTTGTTCCAGCCAAATTTGCAGTATTGTGTGCTTGTGTTTCAGTAAAAGACTACCTTTTGTTTAATAAAAGCAAATCAAATTCTGATCTGTCAAGCTAGATTTCAGTCTGGCATCTGACTTGTTCAGTAATAACATCAGCTGGGATCACAAAGAGTACCTGCATGGATCCCAGTCCTCCCACTGCAACTTCCTTTCCCAGCCTGAGCTGATGCCTTGAACCCTGGCACTGAGCAGGTAACACACCTGGACTCTTGCTCTTTCCTGCAGAGAACGTTGTCAGTCCCCCTCACTTTCCCATCAACTACAAGTTTCACATTCCTTGCCCACTTGAATGGCATCCTGTACCAAAATGGTCAGTTTGCATGATCACCTTTAAACCCTTACCCTCGTCCAAACAGGCTGAGAGAACTTGAAATCTATTGGACAACTGCAGGGGTTGGCATTCCTGTCTTCTGGGACCCCTTGCCTCCCTCAGTCACAGTCAACTCACCTGATCAGTGGCCAATCACAAGATCCTATCTTAAGGGCTGTGTCTCCCTCCTGGTACAAAGGATTCGGGTGACTTTCTCATCCCTAACTCATTGCAGTACCTTTAGCTTAGCTTCCAGCTCGTTAACTTGGAGTTAGTGCAGACCTGTTAGTTCTGGATTACAATGATATGCAAGACCTTCCACAATCTGCAGCCTTGACACACCATCTGAATTATTTAATGCTATGGTTCGCTTATGTTTTCTTTTGCATATTTTGTTGATTTTTAACACCTGTTTGCAGATTTTTTTAAATCAAATTGTTTAGATAGCTTTTAACACCTCTGTACAGCAGGTCGCACTTGAACCCAGAGTGTCCATCTCTGAGGCAGGAACACAAGCGCTGAGTCACAAGTGCCCTGGGTGGTGAATGGGTTCTGGTCTGGAGTCTGTTTGCAATCAGTTTGTATGCAAGCTGGAGCACAATGCAAGACAATATAAAATAGTTGTTCCCAAGTACAGGAAACATTTGTACATTGGATCTTTAAAATTACAGTGCTGTGTGGGATCATGTTCATGCATTGGACATTCGTAGATCATGAGCCCCTGTACTGTTAACATTTAAAAATAGAATTCACTTAACAGAAACTCACCAAACAGTAGTATTTCTGTAACAGGGCAAGATTCCAATTCCAGTCGTAGAATCATAGAATTCCCACAGTGTGGAACAGGCTGTTCAACCCACTGAGTCAACACCCACCCACCCCATTCCTAACCCATGTAACCCCACATTTCCCATGGCGAACCCACCTAGCCTGCACATGTCACAGTCAACTCCATTGAATCCAGCCCTCTCTCTGACTGCCTGTCTCGGGGGTCTTCGCCTCATGTGCTTCTTTCAGGGATGCCAACTAGCTGCCAAGGGTCCTTTTCTTGCCTGCCCTTAATGTGTTCCTGACTGTCTGTCTGTTTTCAGGGTCTTAACCATGCCCTGCTCCTCTAGGTGATGCTGGCTGCCTGTTTCAGGAACCTTACCTTAAATGTTCCTTTCCATCATTGCTGCAAGGATTTGAAGTGACACGTCGTGATTTGCAGTTCTCACATTGAATGTTCCTCATCAAGGAATTGGTTGGAAAGCAAAGCATAGGAAGTAGTATCTGGAAGCACTGTTGGTTGAGGGAGGAGTTGGGACTGGAACTTTGTTTTGTATCTGCAGGCAATAAAGGAGTGGTTCTGTGGAGGGGTTTCTGAGTCAAGTACTGTTGTGACTTTGAGAGAGGAAATGGTTGGTGTCTGTGTGAACTTGATGGAGAGGAGAGAGAAAAGTAAAAGCGGAATTTTAAATTGATGAGGTATGAGGAGGGAAGATGGACTGTTGCGTATTGGAGGGGAGGAGAAATAAAAGAAAAAAAAAAGGAAAAGAAAAAGACTAACCTGCCACAACCACTGGACATTAGCAACTAATTCAGTATCTCTGTTTAATGTGTAGTCACTATTCTCGTGTGAGAAATATTGGAATTAATTTGTGCACAGCAAGTTCCCACAAATTGCAATGTGGTAATATCCAGATCACCTGTGTTTGTGATATTGATCGAAGGATTAATGCTGGTCAGGACACTGGGGAATAATTCCAGTATTCATAGTCATGTTGGATGTATGAATCCATTGCATCCATCTGAGGGGGCCAGTGGGGTCCGAGAGGCATGTCTTATCCAAAAGAGGGATGTTTGCCAGTGTGGCCCTCCCTCAGTATTGTATTGGAATGCTGGCCTTGACTTTTACACCTGGGTGCCGAGTGGAGCTTGAACCTAGGACCTTGTGTCTCAAGTGCCGATGCTGCCAAGTGAATCACAACTAAGTGAAAAGGTATCGTGCAAACTGGGTATGATGGGACAATAGAGTGTCATTCTGCCAAGGGGTAAGAGCAGAAAGGGAGGCAACATTTCTTTGAATTGGGAAGGAGTTGATAAATCAAGCATAGGGATGTAACAGCATAAGAAGGCCATTCGACCCCTTGAGCCTGCTCCACCATTCAATACGATCATGGCTGATCATCGAGCTCAACACCCTAATCCCGCCCTTCCCCATATCCCTTGATTTCTTTTGCCACGAGCTACATCTACCTCTGCCTTGAAAGCAAAATGTTCTGGCCTCACCCACTTTCTGTGGTAGTGAAAACAACACACTCATCATGCCCTAGATGAAGAAATTTCCGCTCATCTCAGTCCTGAATGGTTTACCAGCAACTTTAAACTATGACCCTTGGTCCTGGACTCCCCCGCGATTGGGAACATCCTTTCTGCATCTACCCTGTTTAGTCCTGTTAGAATTTTATAGGCTTCTCTGAGATTACCACTTATTCGTCTAAACTCCAGTGAATGCAATCCTATTTATTCAATATCTCCTCGTACGTCAATTCTGCCAAGAATTCCCAAGAATCAATTTGGAAAACCTTCACTGCACTGCATCTATAACAAGAACATCCTTTGACAGATAAGGAGACCAGTACTGCACACTCTATTCTATATGTGGTCTCACCAATGCCCTGCATGACTGCAGCTTGAATCGTCTCACTATGAAGGCCAGCGTACAGTTTGCCTTTTACTGCCTGCTGCACCCGCGACCTTGAGTGGCTAATGCACGAGGACATTCTCACTCTCAATTTGTAGCCGTTCAAATAAGCCTTCGTATTTTTGCTACCAAAGTGGATAAGCTCACATTTATCCACATTATAATTCATCTGCCATGCATTTGCCCAGTCACTCAGCCTGTCCAAATCATCTCTGTATCCTCCTCACAGCTCACCCTTCCATTCAGCTTTGCGTTATCTGCAAAGCGTATCTATTGTTCGAACAGCCAAATGTTTAAAACAATTCCTGCACAGTTTTCTAATATCAGTTCAGCCATGGTTTGATTTCACTGCAAGAAATAGTATAATATTTCCCACCCTTCCAATATGTAAATGATAGGATTCTGAATATCATTGAGCTAGAATGAACTTGTGTTGTCACTGTCAGTGTATTTGGTGTGTTAAAATTGATGAACACAGATGGTTTCTGTTTCCGAGACAACAAGGTGCAGGGCTGGATGAACACAGCAGGCCAAGCAGCATCATAGGAGCAGAGAGGCTGACGTTTCGGGCCTAGACCCTTCATCAGAAAAGGGGGAGGGGAAGGGGGTTTTGAAATAAATAGGGAGAGAGTGGGAGGCGGATAGAAGAGGGATAGAGGAGAGGATAGGTGGAGAGGAAACAAACAGGTCGAAGAGGCGGGGATGGAGCCAGTAAAGGTGAGTGTAGGTAGGGAGTTAGGAAGGGGATAGGTCAGTCCAGGGAGGACGGACAGGTCAAGGGGGCGGGATGAGGTTGGTCGGTAGGAGATGGAGGTGCGGCTTGAGGTGGGAGGAGGGGATAGGTGGGAGGAAGAACAGGTTAGGGAGGCAGGGACGAGCTGGACTGGTTTTGGGATGCGGTAGGGGGAGGGGAGATTTTGAAACTTGTGAAATCCACATTGATACCATTGGGCTGCAGGGTTCCCAAGCGGAA
>NW_025972452.1:0-9696 GCF_021869965.1 Rhincodon typus
TGTCAGCTCCAAATATTGCTGTTGTGTTCTTGTTTTCCTTTCACTGGTGAGGCCTAGGAAGGCTGGCAAACCTGTTTGCACACAGAAAAATTCCAAAGAGTATGTTAATATCATTGTAATTGACCAACTAGCCAATGGAAATTGACAATCAGCTTCTCCCGAGGAGGTTTAATCACACACAGCCCAACAGGCACGATGATGCTGCCTTCCCAATGCACTGTTCAGCATTTTTAGCTGCACCATCCTCCTTGATACTCCTGCAAGTTAACCCTCACTCCCATGGCTTCCATCTTCCCAATATTTCATTTGGGAATGTTTCTGCACTCTGTCTGTTGAACTTGTACTGTGTCAAATCTGAGACAGTGGAATTTAGTGTTCTCATGTTGGCTGATGGTCACAGCTCTATTCCATGACCATCTTTCTCTGCTCCTCCAATGTTATTAAATTGATCAGTCTATATCAGACATTCAGTATTGGATGAGGAGAGATTTGCCCCGACTAAATATTGGGAAGACTGAAACCATTGTTTTCTGCCCTCCCCACCACCCCACCAAATCCTGTTCCCTAAGTGCCTCATTCATGGCTTATTACATCTAGGCTCTGGGAATGATCTCCCCTATTCTAACCTCCATAAGCTTGGAGCCACTCAAAAGTCTACTGTCAGGGCCCTAACATACAGCGATTGTCTTTCCCTATCATCCCTGTGCTCACTGACCTATATTGGCTTCACCACAATCTTGATCACAGAATTTTCCTACTCATTTTCAATGCCTTCATGGTGTTAGTCTTCCCCATCTCTGTAATCCCCTACAGCTCCATAACCTTCCAAGATAACTGTGCTCATCTAATTCTTCCCTCCTGAACCTCCGTTAGGGGCTGTGCTTTCAGTCACCTGGGTGCTAAGCTCAGGAATTTCCTCTTGGTGACTAATGCATCTCTCAGTTTCCTCCTTTAAGGCACTCCTTAAGACCTACCTCATTAACAAAGAGCATCTCACTTTATCTCATGCTCATCTGATCCAGAATCCCACTGTGTCTTTCACTCTCTGATTGCGTTATGCTTCTCTGGTGACACACCTTGGGATGTTTTATTAAAGCTATTGCATTGTGGTGTTGGTGTTGTGGTAATATCACAGGCCTAGCAATCCATGAGGCCTAGGCTAATCATTTGAGGACACAGGTTCAAATCCCATCAATATAGCTGGTACAGCTTCAGTTAATAGCTATAGAATATAAAACTAAAGACCATGCTATGTATTGCTGTAAAAACCGATCTGGTCCACTAAACAAGGGAATCAAATGTTGTCAAGTTAGGAAGGAATATTGAGCTGAGGCCACAAATGGATTAGCCATGATCACCTTACATGATAGAGCAGTCTTAAGGGGCCAAAGGCCTATTCCTATTCCTAATTGATATGTTTGAGTGTTCAAGTGTAAATATCTTTTAGGGAAGGAATTCTGCCATCCTTGCCAGGTCTGGTTTTCATGTGACCCCACACTCCCATCAATGTGTTTGATTCTTAATACTGTCTGAAATGGCTGAGCAACTTACTCACTATGAGGAATGGCCAACAATTGTTGGCCCTGCCAGTGAAGGCCACATCTCAGGAAAGAATTTTAAAAATTGGAATAAATGTTGATGTTCTATTAATACCTTGTATCCTAAAAGTTTCCACACTCTGTAGAATCTCTCTTCATGCCATGATAATAAATTCCTTGGTTATTCTGTGGCTAATAAAAGTTTTGCTTATTGTGACTCTATTATATCATTGGACTGAATTTTACCAGAAATCAGTTATGTCCTGATGAAAGGTTTTGGCCCAAAATGTTGACTTCCCTACTCCTTGGATGCTGATAGACCTGCTGTGCTTTTCCAACTCCACATTTATCGACTGCAGCATCCAACATCTGCAGTCCTTACTGTTTCCTAAACATCAGTTTTGTACAGTTTTATGGAGGGTTTCTGTTGGTGAGGCCTAGTGGGTTTTCTCGAGCTTTGTCCCAGACTTGTCTCACTAACTAAGTACCATTGTCGTCTTGTCCAAAGCTAGCTGGATTCTCTCAGTCACCAGAAGTGGAAGTACCTATCACTAGGGGCAGGATGGTGGCTCAATGGTTAGCTCTGCTGCCTCACAGCACGAGGGACCTGGGTTCAATTCCACCCTCTGGAGACTGTCTGTGTGGGGTTTGCATATTCTCCCCGTGTCTGTGTGGGATTCCTCTCACAGTTCAAAGATGTGCAGGTTAGGTGGGATGGCCATGGGAAATGCAGGGATGGGGTGGGTCTGAGTGGAATGCTCTTCAGAGGGTCAGTGTGGACTTGATGGGCCAAATGACCTGCTTTCACACTGTAACGGTTCTACAATTGGCCATTTTTGACCTCCAGCCATGCACCCAATTAAACATTGGCATTTTGGTATTGCCCTTCACTGTCAAATAGTGGCACAGCAGACATTTTGGGCGTATATCTGCACATTCCTTCCCATATTGCTGCAGCAGTACCAGGCCAAGTTAGAGGGCCAAACTACCCACACGGACACCCGCTGCCTGTGGCAAGGCCTACACAACATAATGGAGCAGAACAAAACAGCAGACAAACACACATCGCTCCCTGTTTGCATGCAATGCTTTCTATGCTCGGTTTGAGCAGAATGCCAGTGACATGGTGTCACTTGTCCCAACAGCCCTGGACACATCTTTTCCATCAGTCACTGCTGCAGACATCAGATCGGTCTTCCCGAGAGTGAACCCAAGCAAAGTGACCGGCCCAGATGAGGTCCTCACCCGTGCACTCAGACCCTGTGTGGACCAGCTGGCAGGGATATTTGCTGACATCTTTAATCTCTCCTTGCTACAAACTGAAGCCCCCAACTGCTTCAAGAAGACCATCATCCCAGTCCCAAAGAAAACACATGCAACGCGCCTCAACACTTACTGCCCAGTGGCTCTGGCCTCCATAATCATGAAGTGCTTCGAGACACTGGTCATGACCCACATCAAATCTAGCCTCCCGGCCTGCCTCAATCCTCTGAAATTCACCTACTGGTGAAACAGGTCCACAGCGGATATCATTTCCCTGGCCCTACACTCATTCCTGGAACATCTGGATAACAAGGACACCTACCTCAGGCTCCTACAGTCCTGCCTCCAACACCATAATCCCTCTCAAAATTCCGAGACCTCGGCTCTGCCCCCTGCAACTGGATCCTCAGCTTCCTGACCCACAGGCCACAATCATTGAAGACAGACAACAGCACCTCCTCCATGATAACGCTTGACACTGGAGCCCCCACAAGGATGTGGCCTGAGCCCTCTACTGTACTCCCCGTGCACTCACTGCTGCGTAGCCAAATTCTGTATGAATACCGTCTACAAGTTTGCTGATGACACTACTGTGGTAGGCTGGATACCGTACAACAATGAGTCAGAATACAGGAAGGAGATAGAGGGCTTGGTGTCATGGTGCAATGATAACATTCTCTCTCCCAATGTCGGCAAAATGAAAGAACTGATCATTGACGTCAGGAAGCAAGGAGGACACGCCCCTATCTACATCAAATGGGCTGAGGTGGAGAGGGTTGAGAGAGTCAAGTTCCCAGGAGTGACGATCACCAACAACCTGGAACTCCCGCGTGGATACAATGGTCATAAAAGCACAACAATACCTCTCCTTCCTCAGGAGGCGGGGAAATTCAGCATATCCATAAGGACCCTCGCTACCTTTTACAGACGCAGCATAGAAAGCATTCTATGTGGGTGCACCGTGGCCTGGTAAAGCAACTGCTCTGCCCAGGACTGTAAGAAACTGCAGTAAGGGTGTGCCCAGCCCAGACCATCACAGAAGCCAACCTCCCATCCATGGACTCCATTTACACAGCTCGCTGCCGTGGAAAGGCTGCCAACATCATCAAAGGCCCCTCCCACCCCGGTAATGCTCTCTTCTAACCTCTTCCGTTAGGCAGGGGATACAAAAGCTTGAAAACACGCACCAACAGGCTCAAGAACAGCCTCTTCCCTGCTGTAATTGGACTGCTGTATGGACTTTCCTAATTTCACATCTAATGTTGATCTTGCTTTGTGCACCTCCTGTGCAGTTGTAACCTTGTATGCCTCGATCTGTCTAAGCACCCTATGATCTGTATGTCTTTGTTTGCTATGATCTGCCTGTACTGCATGCAAAACAAAACTTTTCACTGTCCTTAGGTACATGTGACTACAATAAATCAAATCAAATCAAGCTTACCCATCCTTAAGCACATTCTCATCTTATCACCTTCAACTTCGAGACATACTTCTAAGTTACTGCTATACTTAACTCAATGCCCACTATAGCCCAATATGTCATCATTGTTCAATGTGGAATCATCCTTACAGGAAACAGTTCAGAACATTCACTTGCACTTGCCTCTCGGACTAGAATCAGCTTGCTTGCATATCATGCCTTAGCATGGTCAATAAGTGATCACTGAACCTAACCATAAGATGTAGAACTACACTATTTGGCCCATCGAGTCTTCTCTGCCATTCAATGCAAACATGGCTGATGTGATAATTGTCCACTTCACCTTCCTGCTTTTTCCATGTAATGTGATCAAATATCGAGGAACAGACATTCTAAACAATGACTCCTTTCATCTGGTCTTAATTTGAGTTCACTGGTTCTCCAATAAACATACAGCAAAGCCACATGTTCAAACAAAACACAGATTATTCATTTCATTCTTACATCAGTGAAAGGATTCAGATCTTTGTCCAGTTCCTCTGACCGCCTGAACACTAATGTTACAGGTCCTGGCAGGAGATCTCTCGACCCTTGATCAGAAACAGTGCCATGTGAAAAGAAAAGAAAGTCCTCAATCCACAAAATATCCACAGACTAGTATTTTCCACATAAAAGGCTGGTTAATCTTTTATGATTACAAAAGATTTTAGGAACAAAGGACCAACAAGTATCCTTTTCAGATCAATTAATATCCACCTACCCCTTCATTATATTATCCAATCCCTTCTCTCTCTTTCCCAATCCCCACCCCTGCCTCACCCAGGGACAGAACAAATCATCTTAAATCCACTTAAATTATTGGTTTCCCCTTTAACTGATTCCCCTATTCCACAACGTTTTGGGTTGAGAAATTCTACCCACTATCCATGCTTGCATCTGGCAAGCAGCTTACATCCCTTGGTTCCCAGAACCCTTCCTCACACAGGCCTATTTGCTTGGATCAAATGTCCACTTATTTCATCATCTTGAAAGCTTTTTAGAAAAGTTGTTGTGAATTAGAAACAGGAATTAAAGAAAATGGCCGCAATTACACAGATCTACATGCACGAGTATCTATGCATGAGAATCTAGCTGTATTTTTAGGTCCAATATGTTATGCACTTTCACTCACTTATAAATAACTGCCACATGTCCAACAGAAATAGCCAAAGGCTTATCCTCATTCCATCCTTTGATTTCATAAATCCTTCGGATGGCTGCAAAATTCTTTGTAAGACAAGCGATTCCATTGATGGTGTCTACTGGAACCACGGTTGGGGGGAATGTGTTGGGGTGTCTGGTGGTGGAGTTCAATCAGATCCTGATGTGCCTGGTATTGCTGCATTCTAACATGCTCAAGGTAATGTTCCTTCTGCTCCAGGTCCTCATCTTCCTTCTCCTCCTCCTCAGACGAAGAAGAAGAAGACTGTCCCCTCACTCCCAGTCCTTCTGTGTCCATCTCATCCTCTCTTTTCCTGCTGCAGTTGTGCAGAGCACAGCATGTTAGGTCTATGCAGCACACACCTGTCTGGAGTGTATCGCAAGGCTCCCTCAGACTAATCTAAGCAGTGGAGCCTTATCTTCCGCAGACCATTCATCCGCTCTACTGTGGTCCTGGTTGACCAATGGACAGAATATATCTACACCACATCTCAGTCAGGGGGTTGTGTAATGGAGACATCAGCCGTGGTTGTGAAGAGTATCTCTTGTCCCTCAGTAACTGTCCTTGTAAGGCATCTGGCCTTTCATACACAGTGGCTCAGTGGTTAGCACTGCTGCCTCACAGTGCCAGGGTCCTTGGTTCACTTGGGTAACTGTCTGTGTGGAGTCTGAACATTATCCTTGTATCTGTGTGGATTTCCTCTGGGTGGTCCAGTTTCCACCCACAGTCCAAAGTCGTGCAGGCTAGGTGGATTGGCCGTGCTAAATTGCCCCGTATTGTCCAGGGATTTATAGGTTAGGGGGTCATCCACGGGAAATGCAAGGTTACAGGGATAGGGTAGGGGGTGGCTCTGGGTTGGATGATCTTTGGAGGGTTAGTGTGGACTCGATGGGCTGAATGACCTGCTTCCACACTGGAGAGATTCTATGATTCTACTCAGCAGGAATATAAGATTTCTCAAGGATATATGCATCAAGGCAGATCCCAAGCTGCTAAAAGGGGGAAGTGACAATCAGAGATCACTTGCACATTGATGGAATGGGGCCCTTCTCTATTGATGAACTCAGCTGCGTTATGAAATCGTCCCTTCAACACAATGGGGGTACAGTCTGCGATGGGCCACCCCTTGGGGAAAACCAGCAGTGCTGTTCAATCCCATTGTCTGGCTGCAGCACAGCTTTGACAGGTTTGTGGGTGGCCTACAGACAGATCCCACACAGATCCCCAGTGGCTCATTGGAAGGAGCAGCTGTCACCTTGAAGGCCATTGGGGTAGGATGGGGACCCACTCCTTCAGGCACAGGTCCTGCTCCATCTGTTGGCATAGCTCAGTGACTGTTTCCCAGCGTGTCCTCAGTCTGTGGTAACACTGCTCCTAGTTTATTTGGACGAAATGGCATCAAGGACGATAGATTCTGGCTCTCCACAGGGTCAACACACTGGCTGAACAAATTTCTCCCCATCTCAGTCCTAAGTGGCCTACCCCATGTCCTTGGACTGCGACCCCCTGGTTCTGGACTGTTCCATCATCGAGAAGATCTTTCCTCCCAGAAAAGATCAAAGTTGCACAACACTCCAGGTGTGGTCTCACCAAGGACCTGTGCAATTACAGCAAGACATTGCTACTCCTGTACTCAAATCTTCTCGCTATGAAGGTGAGCGTACCACATCCCATTCACTCTTACTCTGTAATATTCAATAGACCGAACATATCCCATTCACTCTTATTCTGTAACAGTTAATAGATTGAACCCCATTCCATTTACTCTCACACTGAAACATTTAATCAATTAAACTTCATTCATTTCACTCTGATGTATAGTACTCCAATGGATCAAACTGCATTCCATTTTAGCCTACGTTTTTGCATTTGTTTAAAGACAAGACCATGATAAATGTAACCACGGGAGTGCACATCATTTTAGAAATATGTTAACTTCGGTGTAAAATATATTTTTCTGTTGAGTGCTATCTTATTTCATACATCAGATATCAGATATTTATTTAGTTTCTGATGAACTTTGATTAAAGGCCGAGAAACAACAGTTCATCACTTGGATACTTTTGTTTATATTTCTTAAAAATAGTGATGTAGGCCGAATAACTCTTGCCAGCTAAAACCATGCATTTATCGCTACACATAGGATTTCCAGCCTGAAAGCAAGGAACATCCATGGGAGTCTCGGTTTAACAATATACAAAGATGTAAAATCCTTGAGTTGTGTGCTTCAGCAGCAGTTAATAAAGTACTCATTCTGTGACTTAATTGCTTTGAATATCAAACATCAGCAATTCTCTTAGGAAAACAACATTTTAAGCAAATACCATAAGTTATAGATTCTATCTCAGTTCCTTCTCTACGCTGACTGATGTTTTGAAGAGAGTGCATGCAGACTCCAGATCCTATCTACATTGGTGTTCTTACGTTGAGTGTCCAGGCTGTTGGAATAATCAGTCTTTTGGGTACTCAGCATTACAGTTGAGAGCTCAGTCTGGAAGATGAATTCTGATGAAGGGTCTAGGCCCGAAACGTCAGCCTTCCTGCTCCTATGATGCTGCTTGGCCTGCTGTGTTCATCCAGCTCTGCACCTTGTTGTCTCAGATTCTCCAGCATCTGCAGTTCCTACTATCTCAGTATATTGAATACTCAGTCTACTTGATTGTCCTTTTAATCTGAGACACAGTTGGCTTCTTAAGTGTATGCTAAAGTTCTGACGAAGGGTCACTGGACCTGAAACGTTAACTCTGTTTTCTCCTCCACAGATGTTGCCAGACCTGCTGAGCTTTTCCAGCAACTTTGTTTTTGTTCCAGCTCTACACCTTGTTAATTTCATCAACTGGTTTCACATATTAATTTGTTTTAACAAAATAGACGTTGTACACTCTACTGCTAGACATTTTTTGAAACTTGTCAAGTCAATCTCTGGAAACTTTCAAGGTTGGTTATAAAGGTACATACATAGATGACGCTGGGACCTGTTTTACACTGACTAGAATTGCTCCAAGAGCCATGAGGCACCTTTTATAAATATTGACTCAGGGCTTGTCAGACAATTTTGTGAACAAAACATCCCCTGGCACCTTGATTGGAAGCCAATATAAATCTACTTTGTTAAGGAACATAAGTTGTTTTCCAAAGTTTTGGGCTAGGGTTTTGAGAGTTGGGGGGTGGGGGTGGGGTGCTGGGGTTGGATGAGGACATCTCAATGGCTTGCTGGGAATATTCCAACACTTTATGGGAAATATAACTTTGCAGTTTGAAACCCAGTCAGCTACAGCAGCACTCTTGACTGCAAAGTGCAGAGACAGGATCAGTTCCTATCTGCAGCATCATCACAGCTCTCCTCTGGTCGCAACCACCTTGAAACATCAGAACAAGGTAAAAGGACAGAACAGGTGACGGGTGTACCCTTCTCCCTTCTGTAATCTCTCTCAAAAACTGCACCCTGTTTGCTGTAACCATCCAGCAATATATCCTGGTGAAACCAAGAGATTTTTATAAATGGAAGATGTCAACTCAGCACCACTCAGATCACTTGGCCATATCTTTAAACTGGTACCATGGATCATCAAAGGAATATTTGATTATATTCCTAGTTTACTAATGAATTTTCACTTCTATCAACCTGCAACCCTGCAATGTGTATATTTGTGTGTGTTGTGGAAGTTGGAATAAACTTTTACCTTTTAATAATTTTCTATTTCTTCAGCTGCGTGAGTTTTAGTAATAAGTCCATCTTGTTTTCCTGATTGGATAGTGTGGCCAGGAGAGTCGCTGGTGCTGTCCTGGATTCCAATCGGCAGTCCTCATGTGCCTCAGGTCTCACGCTCATAATCACAACTTGGTCCTGAGTGAGAAAGAGTCAGGCATACCTAGGGAAGGAAGAGCTACCAACTCTGGGATACCGTGCTGGATGCATTCACCTCAGAGAGTAAGGAGTTCACGTTTCCATTAGGTGTAGAGGGACATCAAGACCAAATTTCTGTGGGGAATGAAGGCACCGGGTAACAGTTGTTAATGCCACAGTGTGTGGCTCCCAAAACCTGGCAGCAATTCCAGAAAAATATCTAATGACCTCTCGTAAATGGTCAAGGAGGATGAAAGAAGCATTGGAGCATCTCACACAGGCACGAGCCATCTCTTACACTGCTCAGCGCACAGCACCCATATCTGTTACTCACAGCTGCCCAATACTCAGGCCTCATCCCTTATACTCTTAATCTACACACACACATTCAAACACACACATACACACACCCCCATACACACACACA
>NW_025972453.1:0-9180 GCF_021869965.1 Rhincodon typus
CGCCCCACCGCGCGCACACACCAATCCAAACACGTCCCACCGCGCGCACACACCAATCCAAACACGTCCCACCGCGCGCACACACCAATCCAAACACGTCCCACCGCGCGCACACACCAATCCAAACACGTCCCACCGCGCACACAAACCGCGCCCCCAATAACCTCCCACCCCCCCACAACACAGGGACCTCCCCAAAACAAGGACACCTCCCCCTTCATAGGGTAACCCCCTTCACCGCAGGATGAGTTGTGAACTTTCTCTGAACCGCATCTAATACAAATATGTCCATCCTGAAATAAAAAGCAAGAAAAACTGTACATGGTGCTCTTACCAATACCCTTCATATTCCATTCGCCTTGCCATGAGCACTAACATTTCAGTTACCTTGTTGTACCTGCTTACTAATTATTTGTAATTCATGCACCGACACACCCAGATCCCTCTGTACCTCAAGAGTTCTGCAATATTTCTCAATTTAAATAAAATGTGTTTTTATCTTCTGTTTTTCCGGCCAGAGCAGACAAGTTCACAGTTTTCTATAGTATTCTCCATCTGCTAGCCATTCTCGTCAAACTGGCAGCCCTCACCCAATTCTCAGCCTCAAACTCATGGACCAACCCAAAAACCCAGAGCCCCTCCCCCCTCCTATTCACAACCCTCCCCAGATTCGTAGCTTCCCCCACAGTGGTGAGAAGATGGTCCTGAGGAGACAGCGCCACATCAGTGTTCACCTTACCCGTACCACTCACAACAACACATTGGCATGAAGACAAACTTAATGGTACTAATGACAATGATGGGACCTTGCTTCACAAGTCTCTCCAAACAATACCCAATGCCATCAATAGCAGACAACTGTGCCAATTACAACTGCAAGCTCTTTTGGTAAAAGTATATGCTACAGTAGGAAAAGCACATTTTAAAAAAATTCATTCACAGGATGAGGGTGTTGCTGGCTAGGCCAGCATTTATTGCCCAGAGGGTAGTTATGAGTCAACCATATTGCTGTGGTTCTTGAGTCACAATTAGGCCAGACCAGGTAAGGATGGCAGTTTCCTTTCCTAAAGGACATTAGTGAACGAAATGTTATGTTCCAATAATTACTGATGGATTCATGATCACCATTAGGCACTTAATTCCAGATTTTTTTTTATATAGAATTCAAATTCCACCATCTGCTGTGGTGGGCTTCAAACCTGCGTCCCCGGAACATTTCCTGAGATTCTGGATTGAAAGTCCAGCGACAATACCACTAGGCCATTGCCTTCCCCTACAACTTATGGTCTCAAGAGAATCTGATGGAAGACTGTTCACTCTGAACGACCCTGGAGTTGTCACATGATCAAAAGTGGACTGTCGAGTTGTGAATCAGATGTGTCTACAGGGATCATCCCCAAAGTCTGCCCAATGGCACTGTGCCCCACTGACAGCACCATATGACATCCTAAAGCTAGCTTTGAACAAAGGTGGACGATTGAACCATTTGGTTTTACCCTTCCACAATAACGAATCTACAATCATCCCATTGCAACAGCTTGCATATAAGTAGCGCTTTTAATGTAGTAAAATATTCCAAGCTGATTCATGGGAGCATTATCAAACAATGCTTACAACAGAGTCACAAAAGGAATTGTTGGAACAGATGTCAGAAATCTTGGTCAAAGAATTACATTTGAAGGAACATCATAGAAGATGCAAATAGAGAATTCTTAGAGCTTTAGGCCAAAACAGTTGAAGGCACAGCCACAAATGTTAGAACAATAAAGATCAGAGTGGCACAGAGTGGCCAGGTGGGAGGCAAGGACAGAGATGCTGGAGTATATTATAGAGAACCTACACAGACCAAAATCAATCATTTGGCTCCTCAACACTGCCCACCATTCAATAAGATTATAGTCAATTGTCCACCTCAATTCCCACTGTTCACCACATCTCTTTATTTCTTGAGATCAAAGATTTGACTGTGCCAGCCTTAAATATCCTCAAAATTCACAGTCCTCCAGGGTAAAGAATGTAAAAAAAAAATTCACAACCCTCTGAGCAAAGAAATTTCATTTTATTCCCATCAGAAATGGTCAACCCCTATCCTGATGCTGTGCTCCCATGTTGTAGATTCTCAAGCCAGGAGGAATAGCCTCTAAGTATTTATCCTTTCAGTTGCCTTCATAATCCTGCGAGTGTCAATGAGATCACCTTCTAATCTTCTAATCTCCAAAGTGGCTAATCCAATTGAACTTCTCATTGCCAAAAATCCTTAAACAGCATCTTCTAAATCCATGACCATTCCACCTAGAACAATAAGGACAGCAGATACATGGGAACACCACTACCTGCAATTTCCCATCCATGCCACTCATCATCCTGTCTTGTTAATATATCACCATTCCTTCGCTGCTGTTGGGTCAAAATCTTGGAATTCCCTCCCTAAGGGCATTGTGGGTGCATCTATAGAATATGTACAACACAGCTCACCACCACCTTCTCAAGGGGAAACTAGGGACAGGCAATAAATGCTAGCCCAACCAGTGATGTCCACATCCCACGAGTGAATACAAATTTAGAAAAGGACAAACTCTTCATCCAGGGACCACGTGGAACCATTCTTGTACCACATCCAACTTCCTTAAATACGGAGACCAAAAGACAGGGATAAATCAAAAACAGTCAACATAGTTTTGTTAGGGGGAACGGCATCTCTGACCAACTTGATCGAATATTTCTGACAAGTAGCCAGGTGTAGAGATGGGGGCAATACTTTTGATGTAGTCGACATGGACTTCAGCAAGGCTTTTGATAAAGTCCTGCCTGGGAGACTGATAACGCAGGTAAGAGCCCATGGAAATTTGACTAATTGGATCCACAGTTGGCTGAGTGGTAGCAAGCAGAGGGTGATGGCCTTTTATGGTTTCTATGACTGCAAGCCTGTGTCCATTGGGGTCCCACAGGGATCAGTGTTGGGTTGATGTTTGCAGCGTATGTAAATGATTTAGACTTGAATGTAGGAGGGTTGACCAGTAAGTTTGCAAATGACACTAAACTTATGATACTAAATAATAAGAAGGAAAGCCTTAAATTATAGGATGATATGGACGGGCTGATCGGTGGCAAATGGAATTCAAACCAGATAAATGTGAGGCGATGCAATTGGGCAGGACAAACAAGGAAAGGGAATTCATGATGAATAATAGGATCCCAGGAAGCACCAAAGATCAGGGGGGTCTTGTGGGAGTGTCCACTGGTCCCTTGAGCTTGTAGAATAGGTAGATAAAGTGGCTACAATGGCATATGGGATGCTTGCCTTTATTAACCGAAGCTTAGGGTTTAAGAACAGGGAGGTTGCATTAGAACTGTATAAAACATTGTTTGGGCCACAGCTACAGTATAGTGTGCAGTCCTGGAATCCACATTATAGGAGGGATGTGATAGCCTGGGTTGGAGAGTTTCATTTGTGAAATGAGATTGGATAGACTGGGGTTATTTTCCTTAGAGTAGAGGAAATTGAGAGAAGGCGTGATTGAGATGTATAAAATTATGAGGGGCATTTTCTCCTTGATGGAAGGATCACTGACCTGGGGCATAGATTGAAGGTAAGTGACAGAAGGTTGAGAGGGATGTAAGGAAAAGATTTTCATCCAAAGTGTGGTGAGAATCCTGAACTCACTGCCTGTAACCATGGTATAGGCTGAAATCCACATAACGTTTCAGAAGTATTTAGGTTTGCACTTGTGATACCAAAGCACACAAGGCTATGGGCCAAGTGCTGGAAAATGGGATTAGAATAGTTAGTTGGTTGTTTTTGACCAGCGCAGACTCGATAATCCATAAAGTCTTTTTCTGTACTATACACCTGTATGACTCTATAACTGTGCACTATCCTTCAGGTACAGTCTCACCAGATATCAATGTGAAGGCAGGACTTTGTCTTCACAGATTTGATGTAGTCACTCTTACTGATACTGTCATGAACAGGTGCATCTGCAGCTGGCAGATTGGTAAGGATGAGGTTGAGTACGTATTTCCCTCTTGTTGGTTCCCTCACCACCTGCCACAGACCCACCCAGCAGCTATGTCCTTTAAGACCCGACCAGCTCGATCAGTAGTCCTGCAGTTGAGCCACCCTTAATGATAGACACTGACGTCTCACAAACCAAGCGCATCCTGTGTCCTTGCCACCCTCAGTGCTTCCTCTAAGTGTTGTTCAATATGAAGGAGTACTGCTTGAACAGCTGAAGAAGGATGGTACACGGGAATAGAACATAGAACATTACAGCGCAGTACAGGCCCTTCAGTCCTCGATGTTGCGCCGACCTGTGAAACCAATCTGAAGCCCATCTAACCTACACTATTCCATTATCATCCATATGTTTATCCAATGACCACGTAAATGCCCTTAAAGTTGGCAAGTCTACTACTGTTGCACGCAGGCCATTCCACGCCCTTACTACTCTCTGAGTAAAGAACCTACCTCTGACATCTGTCCTATATCTATCACCCCTCAATTTAAAGCTATGTCCCCTCGTGCTAGCCATCACCATCCGAGGAAAAAGGCTCTCACTGTCCACCCTATCTAATCCTCTGATCATCTTGTATGTCTCTATTAAGTCATCTCTTAACCTTCTTCTCTCTAACGAAAACAGCCTCAAGTCCCTCAGCCTTTCATCATAGTAGGAGGTTTCCTAGCCCTTGTTTGCTTGGTGCCATGACACTTCATGGGGTCTGGAGTCAACACTGAGGGCAACTCCCTCCTCACTGTATACCACTGCGTTGCCACTCAGAGGGTCCGCATATGTCAGTCAACACAACAGCAGCAAAAATGAGAGGGAACATGGATCTAAGGTGCTTGCTGCATGTGCACTGACATTTGGGTAGAATAGAATAATCTCAGAATCTGAGCGACGTGGGCTACAGTGAAATTTGTGGCAGAATCCAGCGAGGCTTATTTTGACATCATCTGCTCCAGCTTCTATGCTTTTGACAAGCCCCGTGGCAATTTTCTTGCTAAGCAGCAGTAAGTTGCCAACCCTAAGGGGGGACCATTGCTCATGAAGTGCCTTGCTGATGGCCCAACTCACCTCATTAATATTCAGCTTCCTCGCTTACCAGATAAGCTAAACATTGAGAAGTTGCGACATGGAAGTCAGAGCGGGTACCAGACGAATTCGGCTTGCTGCTCGTTCTGGAAGATCTCCATGTTGGACATCAGGCACCAACGTTTCAGTACACGTTCCGTGGGCACTGGTCACATGTGCCCACATCCTCAGACATGAGCATGCATATGTGCCAACCTCTGAGAACCCTCATGGTACATCTCCGATCCACTGACTAAGCACTTCTGAACTTCGATGCTGCATCTCGGGCTACACCAGCAACTCTCATTGTAACTCTACAGCAAGGACACTGTGTGCTCGGGGGGGGGACCCCCAGCTCAGGGGCTGGACCAGGCTGGATCTTTACTCGCTGTCATAGCACTCACTCACTCTGAACCGACCTGGATACACTCAGCAACACCTGCCTTGACTTTCCGCGCTTGACCCCAGCAGTGAGAGATACCAGCTCATCTTCCTTCTCACATAGGTGGCAACCCCGGATCGGGCTGGGTTGTGGCCTCCATGGTTGATCCTGGGGGAAGAGGAAATGCCGTCTGTGCACCACACCTACGGCATGACCCCCAGGGTCCTTCCCACAAAGCATGACCGCCCCCTGTCTGCCATGTCTGGGGTGCAAGGAATGGCCGTGAATTCTGTGATATCCCCTGATTGGTGAGTTGTTCCAGGCACAAGGTCAGATGGCACTGCAGTAGAATGTGAAGGACACCATTGGGGTAGGGTAGGTAGTTAAGGAGGAGCTTTTGGTGAGATATAGTTAGAAAATTCATGAGGCCTCGTGTCAGAAATCCGTCCAAAAAAGACAAATGCAACATGAACTTCGTCGAAAAGACATATAATTCAGCCCTATGCACAGACTTACAAGTTTCAGAAACATGTTTTGCGTGAGCTGACTTTCTGGGCAGCATTTAGCACTACTCTAGGTGGCACATAGGTACTAGGGAACCACTGTGACACTCAGCTTTGTGCTTTGAAACATTACTGCCCAGGCTAGCTCACCAGGCACCCATGGGTGGCATCGTGGCTCAGTGGTTAGCACTGTGCCTCACAGCTCCAGGGACTCAGATTCAGTTCCAGCCTTGGGAGACTGTCTGTGTGGAGCCTGTACATTCTCCCTGAGTCTGTGTGCGTTTCCTCCCCCAGTCCAGGGATTTGCAGGCTTGGTGGATTGGCCATGGGAAATGCAGGGTTACAGGGATAGGTGGCTGGGCATGGATGCGATGCTCTTTGGACGGTCGGTGCAGACTTGATGGGATAAATGGTCTCGTCACATACTGTAGGGATCCTATGATTCTAGAAGGACCACAGCCTTTATGGAGCAAAGGAGTTTTATATTCACTGGAAGGTTCCAGAAGGTGACATCGGGCATCAAGTCTTCAGTATCAGCTTTGTATTCCCTTGAATGCAGCAGATGGCATTCATCTTTTAAACATGATTGAGCTACAAAAAGAGGCCAGGATTTATGCAGAGAGGATGCAGAAATAATCAGACTCTGTCAGAACCAATGTTTGTCAAATCACTTCCACCTTACAGCAAAAGGGAGTCTGTAAGATAGGAAATCCCTTAAACAAACCACTGTGGATGTTTCAAATATCCACAATGATCTGTACCAGGAGCTAATTTATTGAGGAAGCCCCTTTAATTCAAGCCCATTTCTTCTCTCCCTGTCCCCATGCCCCAACCATCACTCCACTACAGTTTGGAGTTTTGCCAAAAGAACCGACTCTAAGGAGTGTATTCTTCCCTCATTCTCCCTTCCCCCAAACAAACTCACAGTATTAGGACAGAGAGACTCCCTGAAGCTGAAACATCAGCCCAATTGCCTGTATCAGATTTTTAAAATTCTTTTTGTGGAATGTGGGCATCTTTGCCTTGCCCATCCCTAGTTGCCCTTGAGAAGGTGGTGGTGAGCTGCCTTCTTGACTGCTGCAATCCACCAGCTGTGGGTTGACCCACAATGGTTTTCGGGAGGGAATTCCAGGATTTTGACTCAGTGACAGTGAAGGAACGGGGATATATTTGCAGGTCAGGATGATGAATGGCTTGGGGGAGAAATTGCAGGTGGTGGTGTTCCCACCTTTCTGCTGCCCTTGTCCTTCCAGATGGAAGTGGTCATGGGTTTGGAAGGTGCAGTCTGAAGATCTGTGGTGAATTTCTGCAGGGCATCTTGTAGCTAGTACACACTGCTGCTACTGAGCGTCGGTGGTGGAGGGAGTGGATGCTTGTGGATGTGGTGCCAATCAAGCGGCTGCTTTGTCCTGGATGGTGTTAAGCTTCTTGAGTGTTGTTGGAGCTGCACCCACTCAGGCAAATGGGGAGTATTCCACCACACTCTTTACTTGTGCCTTGTGGATGATAGACAGGCTGTGGGGAGTCAGGAGGTGAGTTACTCACTGCAGCTTTCCTAGCCTCTGACCCGTTCTTGTAGGCGCTGTGTTTATGTGGGGAGTCCAGTTGGGTTTCTGGTCAATGGTAACCCCCGAATGTTGAAAATAGGGGATTCAATTATGGTAACCCTATTGAATGTCAGGGGATGGTGATTAGATTGTCTCTTATTGGTGATGGTCATAGCCTGGCATTTGTGTGGCACAAATTTTACTTGCCATTTGTCAGTACAAGCCTGGATATTGTCCAGATCTTGTCGCATTTGAACAGGGACTACTTCGCTAAACTCCTGCCAAAAATTTCATCCTCACAGTGTGGATGTGCAGTCAGAATTAGCTCTGTTTATATTGTGGCTGTGCAGTCTGGGTGCACATTGCTGTTGTTCATAGAATTCCTACAGTGCGGAAACATGCCCTTTGGCCCAACAAGTCCACACCGAACCTCAGAACATCCCACCCAGACCCATCCAACCTACAAATCCCTGAACACTGTGGGCAATCCACCTGGCCTGCACATCTTTGGACTGTGGGAGGAAACCATAGCACCTGGAGGAAACCCACACAGACACAGGGAGAACATGCAAACTCCACACAGACAGTTGCCTAAGAGTGGAATTGAACCCGGGTTCCTGGCACTCTGAAGCAGCAGTGCTAACCACTGTGCCAACGTGCCGCCTGTGTTGTTTGTGTCAATCTGAGTTAGAATGTTCACTTTGTGTTCCATTGCTTCAACGTCATTCTCAACATTTAGCTGATATTTTCCATTTTGTAGACCCCCTCAAGATTTTGAGTCTCAAACGACTGCTCCTCTGACAGTGTGGATCTCCCTCAGCACTGCACTGGAGTGTCAACTTGGATGACATCCTCAAACCCTTTATGCAAATAACCCATACAAATGGCCTAAAGGCCCTCCGCTTCTTCCTGTCCCGCAGGCCCGACCAGTCCCCCTCCACTGACACCCTCATCCGCTTAGCCGAACTCGTCCTCACACTCAACAACTTCTCTTTCAATTCCTCCCACTTCCTACAGACAAAGGGGGTAGCCATGGGTACCCGCATGGGCCCAAGCTACGCCTGCCTCTTTGTAGGTTACGTGGAACAATCCCTCTTCCGTACCTACACCGGCCCTAAACCCCACCTCTTCCTCCGTTACATTGATGACTGTATCGGTGCCGCCTCGTGCTCCCACGAGGAGCTCGAACAGTTCATACACTTCACTAACACCTTCCACCCCAACCTTAAATTTACCTGGACCATCTCTAACACCTCTCTCCCCTTCCTGGACCTCTCTGTCTCCATATCGGGCAACCACCTCGAAACCGATATTCATTTCAAGCCCACCGACTCCCACAGCTACCTAGAATACTCCTCCTCCCACCCACCTTCCAGCAAAAATGCTATCCCCTATTCCCAATTCCTTCGCCTCCGCCGCATCTGCTCCCAGGATGAGGCATTCCACTCCCGTACATCTCAGTTGTCCTCGTTTTTCAAGGACCGTAACTTCCCCTCCTCGGTGGTCGAGAACGCCCTCAACCGTGTCTCCCACATCTCCCGCACCTCATCCCTCACACCCCGTCCACGCAATAAAAACCAAAAAAGAATCCCCCTCGTCCTCACGTACCACCCCACCAACCTCCGGATCCAACGCATCATCCTCCGACACTTCCGCCATCTGCAATCCGACCCCAC
>NW_025972453.1:9190-9696 GCF_021869965.1 Rhincodon typus
TTATCTGCTTTCCGGAGGGACAACTCTCTCCGTGACTCCCTTGTCCGCTCCACACTCCCCTCCAGCTCCACCACACCCGGCACTTTTCCCTGCAACCGCAGGAAGTGCTACACCTGCCCCCATACCTCCTCCCTCACCCCCATCCCAGGCCCCAAGAAGACTTTCCACATCAAGCAGATGTTCACCTGCACATCTGCCAATGTGGTATACTGCATCCGCTGTACCCGGTGTGGCTTCCTCTACATCGGGGAAACCAAGCGGAGGCTCGGGGACCGCTTTGCAGAACACCTACGCTCGGTTCGCAATAAACAACTGCACCTCCCAGTCGCGAACCATTTCAACTCCCCCTCCCATTCCTCAGACGACATGTCCATCCTGGGCCTCCTGCAGTGCCACAACGATGCCACCCGAAGGTTGCAGGAACAGCAACTCATATTCCGCTTGGGAACCCTGCAGCCCAATGGTATCAATGTGGATTTCACAAGTTTCAAAATCTCCCCTCCCCC
>NW_025972454.1:0-9694 GCF_021869965.1 Rhincodon typus
TCTAGTCTAATAGACTGTATCTCAGTATTCTCCTCGACTACATTGTCTTTTTCCTGTGTGAATACTGATGAAAAAATATTCATTTAGCACCTCTCCTATCTCTTCGGACTCCACGCACAACTTCCCACTACTGTCCTTGACCGGCCCCAATCTTAATCTAGTCATTCTTTTATTCCTGACATACCTACAGAAAGCTTTAGGGTTTTCCTTGATCCTACCTGCTAAAGACTTCTCATGTCCCCTCCTGGCTCTTCTTAGCTCTCTCTTTAGGTCCTTCCTGGCTAACTTGTAACTCTCAAGCGCCCTAACTGAGCCTTCACGCCTCATCTCTACATAAGCCTCCTTCTTCCTCTTGACAAGAGATTCAACTTCTTTAGTAAACCACGGTTCCCTCGCTCAACCACTTCCTCCCTGCCCGACAGGTACATACTTCTCAAGGACACGCAGTAGCTGTTCCTTGAACAAGCTCCACATTTCAATTGTGCCCAGCCCCTGCAGTTTCCTTCTCCATCCTATGCATCCTAAATCTTGCCTCATCGCCTCATAATTGCCTTTCCCCCAGCTATAACTCTTGCCCTGCGTTATATACCGATCCCTTCCCATCGCTAAAGTAAACGTAACCGAATTGTGGTCACTATCACCAAAGTGCTCACCTACCTCCAAATCTAACACCTGGCCTGGTTCATTACCCAGTACCAAATCCAATGTGGCCTCGCCTCTTGTTGGCCTATCTACATACTGTGTCAGGAAACCCTCCTGCACACATTGGACAAAAACTGACCCATCTGAAGTACTCGAACTATAGCGTTTCCAGTCAATATTTGGAAAGTTAAAGTCCCCCATAACAACTACCCTGTTACTTTCGCTCCTATCCAGAATCATCTTTGCAATCTTTTCCTCTACATCTCTGGAACTTTTTGGAGGCCTATAGAAAACTCCCAACAGGGTGACCTCTCCTTTCCTGGTTCTAACCTCAGCCCATACTACCTCAGTAGACGAGTTGTCATCAAATGTCCTTTCTGCCACCGTAATACTGTCCTTGACTAACAATGCCACACCTCCCCCTCTTTTACCACCTTCCCTGATCTTACTGAAACATCTAAAGCCCAGAACCTGCAACAACCATTCCTGTCCCTGCTCTATCAATGTCTCCGAAATGGCCAGAACATCGAAGTCCCAGGTACCAACCCATGCTGCAAGTTCACCCACCTTATTCCGGATGCTCCTGGCATTGAAGTAGACACACTTCAAACCACCTTCCTGCCTGCCGGTACACTCCTGCGACCTTGAAACCTTATTTATGACCTCACTAGTCTCAACCTCCTGTACACTGGAGCTACAATTCAGGTTCCCACCCCCCTGTTGAATTAGTTTAAACCCTCCCGAAGAGCATTAGCAAATTTCCCCCCCAGGATATTGGTACCCCTCTGGTTCAGGTGTAGACCATCCCGTTTGTAGAGGTCCCACCTACCCCAGAATAAGCCCCAATTATCCAGGTATCTGAATCCCTCCCTCCTGCACCATCCCTGGTTTTTTTTTAAAAAATAGATCTTTTATCACGTTTCTAGATGTTCTTGTATTCATTCCAGTGAACGCTCTCACCTCACCTAACTTATATAATCTTCCAAAATGTACAGTGATACACCTTAATAGACTGTATGATTCAAAAGATTGCATAGTTACATGCATACATAAATACATTGTTATTAGAAGATTACTAAGGTTTACCAAGGGCCAAGCAAACAGCATCCTTGAAGTAAACAGAAGTCCAAAGAGAAACATATTCAGACAGATTTTCTGAGGAGTGGCAATCTCAGCGAGATTGTCAAACTGCCTTTTTTTTGTTTATGAAAGGAGGGAGCTCTGCATTTCGGAAAGGAGTTAAATTATGTATTTAATCATCTAACCATTCCTCTGTAACTATTTCCTTAATTTCATTGGATCCTTCTGAATTCCAATTTAAAAGATTTTTGGAGAGCTCCAATTGTCGGGAAATTGCCCAGTGGGATCTTCAGTTTCCCAGGAAATTCCGTCAGAGTCTGTTACGATAGGGATTCCACAGGATTCCCCATGAGCAATTCCTAACTACTGTAGAATAACAACTGTTTGGCCAGTGGAAAATTTCGGCTAAACAGCATAACCCACATGTACCACAGCTCATGTTTTAGACTGTGTCACTGAAGTGGAGGAACCTGTTGTATTCGGAACATGGGTCACCAATGATCTGAATTTTAAAAAATTCAGGAGTATCAAAGCACTGCACCTTTGCAGGTTGGGTTGCAGGTTGGGATGCCAGTTGGATTCCAGTGCTGTTGATTTCAGCTCAACAGCATGGCTGTGGGGAAATCAGAACCTAGACAGCTCCTTACAGAGCAATGGGGAAAATCAATGCTTTCAGGTAAATAACACACATGCTTGCCTCAGAGCTTCTGCAGGTCATTTCCTTCCATCCTCCTGGAGTGGTTCATAATAATGTATAGTTATGTGCTTTGCACCACAAACAAAAAATGGAACCCATTTGAATGATCTACTTTCAGATTATATTACTGAAAAAGACATACATCCCTTGCAAATTCACAACCTAAAAACAACTTGAAGCAAGAAGCTTCCTCACAAATGTTTATCTGCCTTAAATGCATTTGAATATTCAATTTCTAAGAGTTTGCAGCCAATATGTTCTATAAAGGTATAGTAGAGAAAGGACTCTCCAAAGTAGATCAAAAAGACACCACAGCAGGGTCAGTGAACAGGAGCAATTGTAGCTCATGAACTGTTAACTATGATATGTGTATTCATAATTAAATGAGTGTTCCCAAAACTTGTGATATGAAGCACCCAAAAAGAGTGCAGGTCTTGGGAAAGAGAAACATGTAACGCTGGTTTTCTGTTGGTTCCAGCACTGCTCGAGTCATTTGATTTTTGTTTGGTATGCCAAAGTAGTTAGTACATTATCTGGACAAACTAAAACACGACTGTTCTTATTTTAATACCATTAATAGAACTGATTTGGTTTTATACATAACTGAGAAACCCTGCACCACTTATTAAATAGCTACACCGTGTACCTTAAGGGGCTCTATTCCTTCAGACAGATAACGCCTGCTTGTTGTTCCAGCTCACATAGACATATTCTTTAAAGCCTTAAATTGCCAGATTGCTTTTTTATTCACGTCTTGCAGCATGGCCCATTAAAAGTCAAATTACAGAGTGTAGAGTTATGAAAGAGGCCAGTACCCCACAATTGACTGTTACCAATCTCAACGCTTGCACTTCAAGGCAAGCCTCCTCATGCCCTGTTTTGAAGAGATAAAATCAGTTGAAACCTTCCTTCCCATTGTAATGCTTAAGAACATAAGAACTAGGATCTGGAGCAGGCAATTCAGCCCCTTGAGCCTGCTCTGCTAATTAATATGATCATGGCTGTTCTCACCTTGGCCTCAAGTCCATTTTCCTGCCCGCTTTCCATATTCCTTCAACTCATTACTAATTAAAACTCCTATCTGTCTTCTCCTTAAATTTGAGCAATGTCCCAGCATCCACTGCAATTTGCGGTTGTGAATTCTATAGACTCACAACCCTTTGAGATAAGTAACTTCTCCGTTTATTGGTTTTAAATTTGCTACCTCTTATCCTAAAACTATGACCTCTCCTTCTAGATGGTCTAACATGAGGAAACATCCTCTCCATGTCTTTGTCAATCTTCTTTAACATCCTGTAGACCTCAATTAGATCTCCTCTCATTCTTCTAAATGCCAAAGTTATAATAATTGTATAGAGGGCAAAAAAAATTGTTTTTTGATAGAATAATTATAACCAGATGGCATCCTCATATCTGTTGGTACACGAGAATGGGTGCGAACACTGTTCAATTTTAATCCTCAACAACATGAGCTGGATGTCATAGCACCTTCCATTATTTTGATAGAAACAGTAATTAAAATAATTAGATGGCTTTATGGATTAGACATCAAAATAATGCCGTTATATTGAAAGAAAAAGGTGAACAACAATGAGCAATTTTAAAATGAAGGATTGCAGCCACCATCAATTAACTCACTTTAGAGGTTCAACTTCCTGTATGACATCAACACAAATGCTCATCCAACAGACTGTGTGAAGATCAGGTCTACTTTCAAGTGAATCAACATTAACTGATTTTTATCAAACATAGAAGAGTGCATGGGAGAGGGTAGGAGAGACCCTTTGAGACAGGTCCTTTCTTCCATGCTCAGTAGCTACTTTTAAAGTGAAGGGAAAATCAACCCTGACACTGAGCAGATAAAGTTGGGTGAACAATTAATCAATGAGCGCAGAACAGATTTGCTTCCTTGCCACATCCAACTGGTTTTTAGAAATGGATCCCATTACTTAGAATCCGTACAGTGTGGATGCAGGCCATTCGACCCTTCGAGTCTACACTGACTCCTCAGAACAGCATCCCACCCAAACACACTCCCCTACCCTATCCCTGTAATCTTGCATTTCCCATGGCTAACTCACCTAGCCTACAGATCCCTGGACACTATGGACAATTCAGCATGGCCAATCCACAAAAGTTGCACATCTTTGGGCTGTGGGAATAAACCGGAGCACCGGAGGAAAGTTGCCCGAGGATGCAATTAGACTCGGGTCCCTGACACTGTGAAGAAGCAGTGCTAACCACTGAGCCACCATACCTTCCCAACTTGTTCATAATTCACCCACTGTTCGTTCATCTGAACTCAGCGTCCAGTGTTAGGCTCTGTTTTACTCTCCTCTGTAATCTTGCATCAACGACTGTAAAATGGAATTCAATGACAATTTCACCAGCCAACAAAGGATAATGTAGCTTTTTCTAAAATTGATCCAGGAACTGGGAGACACCTAAAATAGATTCTGCTTATTCCCACCAACAGCATACACACTGCCACGGAGCTCACCTACTCATATTTTCCACACTAAACCAACCAATTTTAAACACTTTAACAACTGAACAATCTAACTGTGAAAATGTTGAAAAGAAAACAGAAACTGAAGGTGCATAATGTAATTTTGAAAATTGTGAAAGCCATGGTGCATACATCAAGCTATCTTTCCATGACATCAATTTACTTCTTGATCCAGTTTTTCTTTTGTTATTATCTGAGCTTATTCTCCCTTTCATTGCTACATTGTCATTCCCAAGGCTGACAGTTCGGCTCAAGTAGAAGGTCTCAGGAGAACACAAAATCCCAGTCGTTATAATATTGTAGATAGTTTAGAAAATGTACAACTTCTTTGTTGCAGTCATTGATTTGGTATCACTCAGATACCAGTATTTGCACTACACTATCTTCAGAACTTATAACAGTGGTTTCAAGGAAGCGAATCACATTGCATAAGTGCTGAAACTTAAGGATTTGCCAAAGGATATCAGGAAATGTCAAACAATTGTACATTTTGATACATGTAAATATCTATTAACGTATGAATAACATGGGGTTTTAAAATGTTGTTCTCCCGACAGCATACAGAGATTGCATGCTAATAACTTAGGCCACAGAAAGAGTTGCCATGCTATTACAGTTAATAGTGAGACAGTATGGAGATGGTTTTGATGGCATTCAAACCAACCGGCTGACGTTCACCAATGCTTGGACATCTTGCGTTCAAGGTGTAGCTTTGATACCAATGAACCTAATGTAAACTGAAAATGCAGCCATTTCCATTCAGCAGCAGACTAAAAATTTTCCAGAAATTCTTCAGGGTCTTGAGAGAGTCAGGGAATAGTTGTAGCTTTTTTGTGCGAATCCCTCAGTGATTTTTTTTTTCTAAATCAAATTACTTTGGGTTTTTATTTTGAAAACAGAATGAGAAATAGCAAAGACAAAATTTTGACAAACTGAGGACCTCAACATCAGTATTTTCAGTCTCTGACTGTTAAAGATGCCAAACCTTTCCTTATTTCCCTGCATTGTTCTTATATTTGTTGAACCTTGGTCCATTTTTGGAGTAGGAAAGCCTATGTTTTTGGGAGTAATTTTTCCACCGGAGGTTCTCAATGAGAATATAAGTTAAAAAAACGCCAGCGAAAGGTAGAAAAATAATTGTCAATGTAACAGCTTACATTTTGTATGGCTTTATGACTATGACGAAAATCCCAAGTCCAAGTCACAGATGCATAATCAACATTTTTTATTTTATGAATAGGAAATTCAAATTTTTTCATCGAAGCATGTCAGCAGCGTAACACAAACAAAGCTGTAATCCATTTATGCTGAATATTTATAGCTCGAGCCCCACAGAAATAGACTGAGATTATATTTAAATAAGGCTGCTTGACCAATCCTGGAGGCTGTTGTTCAGGACAATTTAAAACTGGAGTGACAAACATTTCACACTCTCAGTCCAGAAGCAACAATAGAGTTAATTATTTTTAAAAATTACATTTAGATGTTGACAAGGTGATGCTTTTCTTATATTTTTTAAATTCGATTAGGATTGTATCCCTCTCTATTTAAACAGCTGATCCTTCGCTTTGGACTCTGACATTCCTTAACAGCTTAGAAATATGAGCAGGGCAAATGTTCAAAGACATTCAATGACCCTGAATCTGAAAAAGTTACAGTTGACTCAAAGGCCCTGGCTCGAAGTCAAAAAGATGAAAGTCAGACGGACAGAGATTTAGATACAAAGGTCACTGGTGGAGTGAAACCTGACAGAGACTTCCTCCCAGTCGCCAAGCAACCACATGAACTTGGATGAGAAGATAAAGAAATTGCTTCAGGTGTGGGTCACATTCTCGGGTTGCATTCCCACACACTGCATTGACTTATAGGTCTCAAAAAGAGCTTTAACCTTGCTATTTTCTTTTCTTTCTAGTTTGGGGAGTGTTCCCCATGTGTGGTGCTTCTATATATTGGGTAGCAGATGGAAATGAAATCAATTTTGTCCAGATGCATACATATAACAATTTCCAGCAATACCTGAGGTCCTGGGAGGCGATGTAGAATTATTAGGGAATAGTGCACCACTGCAGCACGGATGTCCCCAAGGGGACTCATCACTGTAACAGTGATTAAGTTGTTAACAGCAGTACAACAGTGCAGATGTGAGCCATGTAGATGGCACTTAAACCAACAACTGAGGCAAAGGCATATTACTATAGGACCAGCAGTTAGTTCTTGGCAGATCAGTTTATTTCCAGGGCCAGGATTTCCTGGATCTGAATAATTCCCTGGATCAATTTCTGAGGCTTTTTTTTAAAAAAAGACTTCAAAATAATTTCAGCCTTTGAAAAAAATTTGCTGGAAAAAAAATTTGCTGCTAAAGTAAAATCAATAATTTTTAAAAATTTGTTCACGGGATGTGGGCGTCATTAGCCAGGCCAGCATTTAATACCCATCTACAATTATCCAGAAGGAAGGTAAGAGTCAATCACATTGCTCTAGTTCTGGAGTCACATGTACGCCAGACCAGTAAAGACTGCTTTGCTCAAAGAAATTAGTAAACCAGATGGATATTTGCCCAAAAATTGGCAACAGTGTCACATTAGACTATTCATTTCAGATTTTTTTTTTAAAAAAACTGTCCACTGTCTGTCATGGCAGAATTTGAACCCAGTTCCCCTGAATATTCTTTGGATCTTTGGAATAATAGGCTAGCGATAATACAATTAAGTCATTGCCTTCCTGTTGCTGAAGCAACTCTCTACACCAACCAAAAATTATGCACTGGCCTGAAGTTTGATAGGCCATTGCAAAATCGCAATGACTGTAATGACTATCACTGTTATAAAAAAAAAGTAAACAGTTGACTTTAGTTAATAATGCTATTGCAAGGCGATAATCCACCAGGACATTAGCATGGCTATATGAAACAATCATGAAACCAGGAAAGACTGCCAGGCAAGTGCCAGGCTGCATTGAAAATTGCAGCGAGGGCCAATTTTATACATTTGGCCAATTTTATCAATGTTTGTGGAAACATTGGTTCAGACAGACACTGAAAAGTCAAGCTCAGTGAATCGGTCACTTCTGACAATTAGAAGATGCAGCAATTGATACAATGTAACATTCTGTCCATTAAATGATGTTGCAGTATTGCTGTGCCACTCTTTCAAAGGCTGTAGTGTGGATGCATTGTGTACAAGTACAAAAATCATGCGCACCGTGTTGTGGGTGAAGGGATGGTCACTCACGACCTGCTGTACTTGTTGCCACAGAAGTAGGCAGCACACAGACTTGATGCTGTCTTCTCACTAACCTGATGGCAGCATTAGCTCACAGAGAAAACATGACTGCTCCCCTTGAAGGGACAGTACCTCTCCAACTGGGAGAAGAACTCAGCGGAAGGGTCTCGTAGCTGACTACCTATATTGACATTGGCTGTATGTAGAAGCTAAATAAGTGGAACACTAGGGGGAGAGAGACAGATGACGCATAAGCTCATAGATGTGACCGAGTGCCCAACTAGTCCTCAGACGTTTTTTAAAAGTTATTCATGGGACATGGATGGGCTACGCCAGCATTTATCCATCCCTCATATCTTCGTAAAGGAACGGGTGTGGGTGGTCACGGAGGTCAGCACCCAGAATCTATCCCATGGACAAGGCAACAAGAAGTTTAACCACCTGACAATGATGGTCAAGGTTAGCGAATGCATGTTCACACAACATCATCTATTCACTGGTTCAACCACCTCTCACAATGGTCAATGGACTGAAACCCCAACACATACCCAGTAGCAGTCCCTGGTACTCAATGCTCACGCCTTCCACTGAGTTAATTCACCTCACTGTCACACACACAGCAATAATTGCAGACTTGTATCTGAGCTCCAGCTACTTCCGTATGCAGCCAGACAATCACTTCAGCAGTGAGACGATTGACCAGCATTGAGTTTCCTCTCTCTTTCAGCACACAGTATCCCTGAACAGTGGAGCAGGTTCAAGGGGTTGAATGGCCTACACTCTCCCATGTTTTTATTTTCTATAATAATACTTAGCAGAGCATAGCTGGTAAACCAAGGGTAACTGCATGAGTGACAGTGGGCAATGGGACACTAGTGAAGGATGGTCTATCAATTGCAGAATTCAGTCCATCACTGCTGTCAGGGATCTAGATGGGACCCCTATGGGGAAGAATATGGAGAAATACTGAGGGCCATGTACGGAGAAATATTGGGCGCGTTGAAAGGCAGTTGTCTGGCAAGCCAGTCATCGACAAAATGCATGAAGAATCCAGTTCCAACTTGACAGATAGGATTTCCCCTCTCTGCAGCTTTTGCTCCATCTCCTTGTTGCATTGCAGATGCAGAGGTGCTACAAGTGCAACCCTCATAACCATGATCAAATTTGTGTGGAGTAGTCACTGTATCCCCTGTCCTCACTGTGAACTTGTAGCAACATTTGCTGCCAAATCCAGGAATGCTTTCTCCCTCCCTCCCACCCCAAAAATACTGCACAGTACTTTGCAATATCTGAAGTTATTCAAAATGAGCTCATCTGCAAGTTGGGACTCTGGCTATTGTCACAACCACGGGTCACAACTCAGAATTACTGTGGACCTATTTAACTTGCAATTTCAAAATGTGTTTTCTAAAACAGGACTTATACAGCCAAAAACAACTGTAGATGGAAAGGAAGTAGTTATCTGGAAAGAAAAATCCACAAAATAACACACCTATCATTGTGAAGGGAATTTCAAAAAACAGCCCTTCAAAGGGGATAACAAGG
>NW_025972455.1:0-4075 GCF_021869965.1 Rhincodon typus
AATTCACCAGATGAATCAACTTTTGATGTTGCGTTGACTAACATGATTACTTCAGCGAGTTAAGCGCTTCAGAAGGCTAAAATCTCAACTTCACCGAACGACTCAACTTTTGATGCTGGTTGCATTAAAAAATTTATTTCAGCTTGTTAAGCAATTCAGAAGACCAAAATCTGAAGTTCACCAAATGACTGACGTTTTGATGTTGGTTAGACGAACATGCTTATTTCAGCGATTTAAGCACCTCAGGAGTCAAAAATCTCAACTTCACCAAATGACTCAACTTTTGATGATGTTTTGAATAATGTGCCTATTTCAGCGAGATAAGCCTATCAGAAGACTAAAATGTCAACTTCACCAAATGACCTAACTTTTGATGCTGGTTTGACTCACATGCTTATTTCAGTGAGATAAGCACCTCAGAAGGCAAAAATCTCAACTTAACCAAATGACTTGATGTTTGATTCCAGTTGAACCAAAATGCTTATTTCAGGGAGTTGAGCTCATCAGAAGACCAATATCTCAATTCCACCAAATGAGTTAGTTTTTCATGTTGGTTTGAATGACATGTTTATTTCATTGAGACAAGCACTTCAGAAGATCAAAATCTCAACTTCACCGGATGAATCTCAACTTTTGATGTTCAGTTGACTTACCTGATTATTTCAGCGAGTTAAGCGCTTCAGAAGGCTAAAATCTCAACTTCACCAAACGACTCAACTTTTGATGCTGGTTTAATTAAAATGCTTATTTCAGCGAGTTAAGCACTTCAGAAGACCAAAATCTGAAACTTCACAAAATGACTCATGATTTGATGTTTGTTTGATTAACATGCTTATTTGAGTGAGATAAGCACTTCAGAAGTCAAAAATCTCAAATTCACCAAATGACCTAACTTTCGACGCTGTTTTGACTAAAATGCTTATTTCAGGGAGTTACGCACTTCAGAAGGCTGAAATCAGAATTTCACCAAATGACGCAACTTCTAATGTTGGTTTGCAAAACGTGCTTATTTCAGTGAGAGAAGCATAACAGAACACCAAAACCTCAACTTCAGCAAATGACTCAACTTTTGATGCTGATTTGACTAACATGCTTATTTCAGCGAGATAGCCATATCAGAAGTCAAAAATCTCAACTTCACCAGATGACTCAACTTTTAATGTTGTTTTGACGAACATGCTTATTTCAGCGAGTTAAGGACTTCAGAAGACAAAAACCTCAACTTCACTAAATCACATACTTTATGATCCTGGTGAAATTAAAATGCTTATTTCAGCGAGATAAGCACTTCAGATGTGAAAAATCTCAACGTCACCGAATGATTTAATTTTTGATGCTGTTTTGACTAACATGCTTATTTCAGTGAGATAAGCAACTCAGAAGCCAAAAGTCTGAACTTCACCAAATGACTTGATTCTGGTTGGACCAAACTTCTTATTTCAGGGGTTGAGCACAGCAGAAGACCAATATCTCAACTCCAACAAATGAGTTAGTTATTCATGTTCGTTTGAATGACACGCTTATTTCATTGAAATATGCACTTCAGAAGATCAAACTGCCGACTTCACCAAATGACTCAACTTTTGGTGTTGTTTTGACGAACGTGCTTATTTCAACAAGAAAAGCATATGATAAGACTAAAATCACAACAACACCAAATGACCTAACTTTTGATGCTGTTTTGATTAACATGTTTGTTTCAGTGAGATACGCACCTCAGAGGCCAAAAATCTGAACTTCAAGAAATGACTTGATTTTAAATTCCGCTCAGACGAAAATGCATATTTCACGGAGTTAAGCACTTCAGAAGACTAAAATCTGAACTTCACAAAATGACACAACTTTCAATTTTGGTTTGACCAACATGTTTATTTGAGTGAGATGAGCACTTCAGAAGTCAAAAATCTCAACTTCACTAAATGACACAACTCTTAATGTTGGTTTGACTATCATGCTTATTTCAGCGAAATAAGCACAGAAGAAGACCAAAATCTCAACTTCAACAAGACACTCAACTTTTTATGCTGTTTTGACAACATGCTTATTTCAGTGAGATAAGCACTTCCGAAGACCAAAATCTGAACTTCACAAAATACTCAAATTTTGATGCTGGATTGACTAACAGGCTTCCTCCAGTGAAATAAACACTTCAGAAGTGAAGAATCTCGACTTCATCAAATGACTCAACTTTTGATGTTCTGTTGATTAACATGCATATTAGAGTGAGATAAGCACTTCAGAAGGCCAACATAAGAACTTCGCCAAATGACTCAAGTCTTGACTTTGGTTTGACTAACATGCTTATTTGAGTGAAATCCGCACTTCAGAAGACAAAAACCTCAACTTCACCAAATGACTTAATTTTTTAATGCAGTTTTGACTAACATGCTTATTTCTGTGAGATAAGCAATTCAGAAAACCAAAATCTGAACTTCAATACATGACTCAAGTTTTGATGTTGGTTTGACAAACATTCTTGTTTCAGTGATTTAAGCACTTCAGAAGACAAAAATCTCAACGTCAACAAATGACTTAATTTTTGATGCTGTTTTGACTAACATTCTTATTTCACTCAGATAAGCACATCAGAAGACCAATATCTGAACTTCACCAAATGAACTGGTCTTTGATGTTGGTTTGAATGACATGCTTATTTCATTGAGATAAGTACTTCAAAAGATCAAAATCTCAACTTCACCAAATGACTCAACTTTCGATGCTTTTTGGATTAAAATGTTTATTTCAGCGAGTTGAGCACTTCAGAAGTCAAAAATCTCAACTTCACCAAATGACTTAATTGTTGATGCTGTTTTGACTAACTTGCTCATTTCAGCGAGATAAGCATATCAGAAGACTAAAAGGTCAACTTCACCAAATGATCTAACATTTGATGCTGTTTTGACTAACATGCTTATTTCAGTGAGATAAGCAACTCAGAAGCCAAAAATCTGAACTTCACCAAATGACTTGACTTTTCATTCTGGTTGGACCAAAATGCTTATTTCAGGGAGTTGAGCACATCAGAAGACCAATATCTCGACTCCAACAAATGAGTTAGTTTTTCATGTTGGTATGAATGTCATGCTTATTTCATTTAGATAAGAACTTCAGAAGATCAAAATATCAATTTCACCATGTGACTCAACTTTTGATGTTGTTTTTATTGACATGCTTACTTCAGCGAGTTAAGAGCTTCATAAGGCGAAAATATCAACTTCACCAAACGATTCAACTCTTGATGCCGGTTGGATTAAAATGCTTATTTCAGCGAGTTAAGCACTTCAGAAGACCAAAATCTGAACAGTACAAAATGACTCAAGATTTGATGTTTGTTTGACTAACATGGATATTTGAGTGAGAATAACATTCAGAAGACCAAAATCTGAACTTCAACAAATGACTCAAGTTTTGATGTTGGTTAGACGAATATGCTTATTTGAGTGAGATAAGCTCTTCAGAAGTCAAAAATCTCAACTTCACCAAATGACTTAATTTTGAATGCTGTTTTGCCTAACATGCTTATTTCACTGAGATGAGCACTTCAGAAAACCAAAATCTGAACTTCAGCAAATGACTCAAGTTTTGATGTTGGTTTGACTTAAAAGCTTATTTCAGCGATTTAAGCACATCAGATGGCTAAGATCTCAACTTTACCAAATACTCAACTTTTAATGCTGGTTTGAATAAAATGCTTACATCACGGAGTTAAGCACTTCAGAAGGCTAAAATCTGAACTTCACCAAATGACACAAGTTTTGATGTTGGTTATAGTAACATGCTTATTTGAGTCAGATAAGCACTTCAGAATTCAAAAATCTCAACTTCTCCAAATGACTTAATTTGTCATGCTATTTTGACGAACATGCTTATATCAGTGAGATAACCACTTCAGAAAAACAAAATCTGAACTTCACCAAACGTTTCAAATTTTGATGTTGGTTTGACGAACATGATTATTCAAGTGAGATAAACACTTCAGGAGTCAAAAATCTCAACTTCACCAAAGGACCTAACTTTGGACGCTGGTTGGACTAAAATGCTTATTTCAGTGAGATAAGCACTTCAGAAATCAAAA
>NW_025972455.1:4175-9693 GCF_021869965.1 Rhincodon typus
CCAATATCTCACTTCACCAAAAATGTTCGTTTTTCATGTTGGTTTGAATGACATGCTTATGTCATGAGGTAAGCACTTCAGAAGACCAAAATCTGAACTTCACCAAATGACTCAAGTTTTGATGTTGGTTTGACTAACATGATTATTTGAGTGAGATAAGAAAAATCTCACCTTCACCAAAGGACCTAACTTTGGAAGCTGGTTGGACTAAAATGCTTATTTCAGTGAGATAAGCACTTCAGAAATCAAAAATCTCAACTTCTCCATCTGACTTAATTTTTGATGCAGTTTTGACGATCATGCTTATTTAACTGAGATAAGCACTTCAGAAGACGAATATCTCACTTCACCAAAAATGTTAGTTTTTGAAGTTGGTTTGACTAACATGCCTATTTGAGTGAGATAAGCATTTCAAAAGTCAAAAATCTCACTTCACCAAATGACTCAACTTTTGATGTTGTTTTGACTAACGTGCTTATTTCAGCGAGATAAGCATATCAGAAGACAAAAATCTTAACTTCACCAAAAGACATAACATTTGATGCTGGTTTGACTTTCAGAGAGATGAGCACTGCAGAAGTCAAAAATGTCAACTTCAAATGACTTGATTTTTGATGCTGGTTCGACTGAAATGCTTATTTCAGTGAGTTAAGCACTTGAGAAGACTAAAATTGAACTTCACCAAATGACTCAATTTTTAATGTTGTTTTGACTAACATGCTTATTTTAGTGAGATAAGGACTTCAGAATTCAAAAATCTCAACTTCACCAAATGATTTAATTTTTAATGCTGTTTGGATTAAAATGCATATTTCAGCGAGACAAGAACTTCAGAAGACAAAACTCTGAACTTCACCAAATGACTCAATTTTTGATGTCAGTTTGACTAACATGCTCATTTCAGCGAGATAAGCACTTCAGAAGATCAAAATCTCAACCTCACCAAATGGCACAACTATTGATATTGTTTTGACTCACGTGCTTATTTCAGCGAGATAAGCATAACAGAAGACTTATCTCACTGAAATATGCATGCTACTCAAAACAAAACCAATCAACAAATTGAGTCATTTGGTGAAGTGGAGATTTTCGCCTTCTGAAGTGCTTGACTCGCTGAAATAACCAGGTGAGTGGATCGAACATCAAAAATGAAGTCAATTGTTGAAGTTCAGGTTTTGGCCTTCTGAAGTGCTTTTCCCACTGAAATAAGCATGTTAGTAAAAACAGCATCAAAAGTTGAGTGTCTTATTGAGTTGAGATTTCGGTCTTCTGCTATGCTTATGTCGCTGAAATAAGCACGTTCGTCAAAATAACATCAAAAATTGAGTCATTTCCTGAAGTTCAGATTGTTGTCTTCTGAAGTACTTATCTCGCTGAAATATGAATTAAATTCCAACCAGCATTGAAAGTTAGGTCTCCTGGTGAATTTGAGATTTTTTACTTCTGATATGTTTATCTCGCTGAAATAAGCACGTTATTCAAAACAACATTAAAAATGGAGTCATTTGGTGAAGTTCAGATTTTAGTCTTCTCAAGTGCTTAACTGACTGAAATAAACATTTTAGTCCAACCAGCATCAAAAATCAAGTCATTTGATGAAGTTGAGATTTTTGACTTCTGTAGTGTTCGTCTCACTGAAAACATCATAAAAAGTTGAGTGTCTTGTTGAAGTTGAGGTTGTGGTCTTCTGCTGTGCTTATCTCGCTTAAATAAGCAAGTTATTAAAAACAACATCCAAAGTTGAGTCATTAGGTCAAGTTAGACTTTTGACTTATGATGTCCTTATCTCACTCAAAAAATCATGATAGTCAAAACAACATTAAAAATTGAGTCAATTGGTGAAGTTCAGGTTTCCGTGTTCTGAAGTGCTTAACTCGCTGAAATGAGCATGTCAGTCAAACTAACATCAAAAAATGAGTCATTTGGTGAAGTTCAGATTTTTGTCTTCACAAGTGCTTATCTCTCTGAAATAAGAATTTTAATCCAACCAGCACCAAAAATTATGTCATTTGGTGAAGTGGAGATTTTTGCCTTCTGAAGTGCTTATCTCACTCAAATAAGCATGTTAGTCAAACAAACATCAAATGTTGAATCAATTTGTGATGTTCAGATTTTAGCCTTCTGAAGCGCTTAACTCGCTGAAGTAAGCATGTTCATCAAAAGAACATCAACAGTTGAGTCATTTGGTGCAGTTGAGATTTTGATCTTCTGAAGTGGTTATCTCAATGAAATAAGCATGACATTCATACCAACATGAAAAACTAACTCATTTGGTGGAGTTGAGATCGTGGTCTTCTGATGTCCTCAACTCCCGAAAATAAGCATTTTGGTCCAACTGGAATCAAACATCAAGTCATTTGGTGAAGTTCAGATGTATGGCTTCTGAGGTGCTTATCTCACTGAAATAAGCATGTTAGTCAAACCAGCATCAAAAGTTAGGTCATTTGGTGAAGTGGACATTTTAGTCTTCTGATATGCTTATCTCGCTGAAATAAGCACGTTCATCAAAACAACATCAAAAATTGAGTCATTTGGTGAATTTGAGATTTTTGACTTCTGAAATGCGTACCTCACTCAAATAAGCATGTTAGTCAAACCATTATCAAAACTGGAGTCTTTCTGGTGGAGTTCAGGTTTTGGTGTTCTGAAAAGCTTCACTCCCTGAAATAAGCATTTTAAACCAACCAGCATCAAAAGTTGTGTCATTTGGCGAAGTTGAGGTTTTAGCATTCGGAAGTGCTTAACTCCCTGTAATAAGCATGTTAGTCAAAACAACATCAAAAGTTGAGTCAATTTGTGAGGTTGAGATTTTGATCTTCTGAAGTGCTTACCTCATGAAATAAGCATGTCATTCAAACCAACATCAAAAACGAACATTTTTGGTGAAGCGAGATATTGGTCTTCTGAAGTGCTTATCTGAGTTAAATAAGCATGTTCGTCAAAACAGCATCAAAAATTAAGTCAGATGGTGAAGTTGAGATTTTGTTTTTTTTGAAATGGTTATCTCACTGAAATAAGCATTTTAGTCCAACCAGCGTCCAAACTTAGGTCCTTTGGTGAAGTTGAGATTTTTGGCGTCTGAAGTGCTTATCTCACTCAAATAATCATGTTCGTCAAACCAACATCAAAACTTGAGTCATTTGGTGAAGTTCAGATTTTGTTTTTATGAAGTGGTATCTCACCGAAATAAGCATGTTAGTTAAAACAGCATGAAAAATTAAGGTATTTGGTGATGTTGAGATTTTTGACTTCTGAAGTGCTTATCTGACTCAAATAAGCATGTTAATCTAACCGACATCAAATCTTCAGTCATTTGCTGAAGTTCAGATTTTGGTCTTCTGAAGTGCTTATCTGAGTGAAATAAGCATGTTAGTCAAAACAGCATCAACATTGAACTCACTTGGTGAAGTTGAGATTTTTGGCTTCTGAAGTGATTATCTCACTCAAATAAGCATGTTAGTCAAAACAGCATCAAAAATTAAGTCATTTACTGAAGTTGATATTTTTTACTTCTGAAGTGCTTATCTCACTCAAATAAGCATGTTAGTCTAACAAACGTCAAAACTTGAGTCATTTGTTGAATTTCAGACTTTAGTCTTCTGAAGTGCTTATCTGAGTGAAATAAGAATGTTATTCAAAACAACTTCAAAAATTGAGTCATTTGGTGAAGTTCAGATTTATGTCTACTGAAGTGCTTATCGCTCTCAAGTATGCATGTTCGTCAAAACAACATCAAAACTTGAGTCATTTGGAGAAGTTGAGATTTTGATCTTCTGAAGTGCTTAACTCGCTGAAATGAGCATGTTCGTCAAACTAACATCAAAAATTGAATCGTTTGGTCAAGTCCAGATTTGTGTCTTCTGAAGTACTTATCCCGCCGAAACAAAAATTTTAATTCAACTGGCATCAAAAATTAAGTCATTTGGTGAAGTTGAGATTTTTGCCTTCAGAAGTGCTTATGTCACCCAAGTATGCATGTTAGTCAAAACAACATCAAAAGTTGAGTCATTTGGTGAAGTTGAGATTTTGATCTTCTCACGTGCTTCTCTCAAAGAAATCAACATATCATTCTCAACATGAATTCTTAAGTGCTTATCTCACTTAAATAAGCATGTTAGTCAAACAAACATCGAAACTTGAGTCATTTTATGAAGTGCAGATTTTGGACTTCTGAAGTGCTTAAGTCGCTGAAATAAGCATTTTCGTCAAACCAGCATCAAAAGTTATGTCCTTTGGTGAACTTGAGATTTTAGCCTTCTGATATGCTTATCTCGCTGAAATAAGCAGTTTAGTCAAAACAGCATCAAAAGTTGAGTCATTTGGTGAAGTTGAGATTTTTGACTTCTGAAATGCTTCTCTCAATCAAATAAGCATGTTCGTCAAACTGCTGTAATTTGGGAAAGTTCAGGTTTCGGTTTTCTGAAGAGCTTAACTCGCTAAAATAAGCATTTTAAACCAACCAGAATCAAAAGTTGTGTCATTTGGTGAAGTTGAAATTTAATCCTTCTGAATTGCTTAACTCGCTGAAATAAGCATGTTATTCAAAACAACGAAGTTGAGATTTTTGACTTCTTTAATTTTGCATGTTATTCAAATCAACATTCAAAGTTGAGTCATTTGGTCAAGTTGAGACTTTTGAATTGTGAAGTCCTTATCCCACTCAAATAATCATGATCGTCAAAACAACATTGAAAATTGAGTCATCTGGTGAAGTTCAGGTTTTGGAGTTCTGAAGAGCTTAACTCGCTCAAATGAGCATTTTAAACCAACCAGAATCAAAAGTTGTGTCATTTGGTGAAATTGAGATTTTATCCTTCTGAAGTGCTTGACTCGCTGAAATGAGCATGTTATTCAAAACAACATCAAAAGTTGAGTCATTTGGTGAAGTTGAGATTTTTGACTTCTGAAATGCTTCTCTCAATCAAATAAGCATGTTCGTCAAACCATCATCAAAGCTACAGACATTTGGTGAAGTTCAGGTTTTGGTGATCTGAAGTGCTTACCTCATGAAATAAACATGTCATTCAAACCAACATCAAAAAATATCAATTTGGTTGAATTGAGATATTGGTCTTCTGAAGTGCTTATCTGAGTTAAATAAGCATGTTATTCAAAACAGCAACAAAAAAATAAGTCAGATGGTGAAGTTGAGATTTTTGATTTCTGAAGTGCTTATCTCACTGAAATAAGCATTTTAGTCATACCAGCGTCCAAAGTTAGGTCCTTTGGTGGAGTTGAGATTTTGGACTTCTGAAGTGCTTATCTCACTCAAATAATCATGTTCGTAAAACCAACATCAAAACTTGAGTCATTCGGTGAAGTTCAGATTTTGGTCTTCTGAAGTGCTTATCTCACTCAAATAATCATGTTAGTCAAACAAACATCGAAACTTGAGTCATTTTGTGAAGTTCTGATTTTGGACATATGAAGTGCTGAACTCGCTGAAAGAAGCATTTTAATCCAACCAGCAACAAAAGTTGAGTCATTTGGTGAAGCCGCGATTCTTCACTTCTGAAGT
>NW_025972456.1:0-9693 GCF_021869965.1 Rhincodon typus
GATGTTGCCTGGTATGGAGGGAAGGTCTTATGAGGAAAGGCTGAGGGTCTTGAGGCTGTTTTCGTTAGAGAGAAGAAGGTTAAGAGGTGACTTGATAGAGACATACAAGATGATCAGAGGATTAGATAGGGTGGACAGTGGGAGCCTTTTTCCTCGGATGGTGATGGCTAGCACGAGGGGACATAGCTTTAAATTGAGGGGTGATAGATATAGGACAGATGTCAGAGGTAGGTTCTTTACTCAGAGAGTAGTAAGGGCGTGGAATGCCCTGCCTGCAAAAATAGTAGACTCGCCCACTTTAAGGGCATTTAAATGGTCATTGGATAAACATATGGATGATAATGGAATAGTTTAGGTTAGATGGGCTTCAGATTGGTTTCACAGGTCGGCGCAACATCGAGGGCCGAAGGGCCTGTACTGCGCTGTAATGTTCTATGTTCTATGTTCTATGTTCCTATGGCATCTATATCGTGGAACATTAAGCTACCAGTCCGGACCATCCCTGAGCCACGTCTCTGTAATTGCTATGATATCCCAGTCCCATGTTCCCAGCCATGCCCTCAGTTCACCTGCCTTGCCTGTTAGGCCCCTTGCATTGAAATAAATGCAGTTTAATTTATCAGTCCTATCTCGTTGTCTGCTTTGTTCCTTTCTGCCCTGACAGTTTGACTTACTCCTTTCCCCAACTGAATCAGTTCAGAAATCATACAACACCAGGTTATAGTCCAACAGGTTTATTTGATAACACAAGCTTTCAGAGCCTCAGTCCGCCTCCACATCACAACTGTATCAGTCTCAGACTGTTGTCTTTCCTCACTATCTCTCTGGGTCCCACCAACCACCCTCCCTCCCCCCACCACCCATTACTAGTTTAAATCCTCCCAAGCAGCTCCAGCAAATCTCCCCACCAGTATATTAGCCCCCTTCCAATGTAGGTCTAAGTCGTCCTTCTTATACAGGTCACTTCTACCCCAGAAGAAATTCCAATGATCCAAAAATGTGAATCCTTCTCCCCTGCACCATCACCTCAGCCACACATTCATCTGCTCTATCCTCCAATTCTTACCCTCACCAGCTTGTGGCAGCGGGAGTAATTCAGATATTACTATCCTCGAGGTCCTCTTTTTTAAATTCCTACCTAACTTCCTATATCTTTCCTCAGAATCTCGTCTTTATCTCATCCTATGTCATTAGTTCCAATGTGTACAACAATGTCTTGCTGATCCCACTCACCTTTGAGAATATTCTGCACTGTCTCCGAGATATCCTTGATCCTGGCACCTGGGAGGCAACACACCATTCTGATGTCTCGCTGTCGGCCGCAGAAACGTCTGCCTGTGCTTCTAATTAGACAGTCGCCTATCACAATTGATCACTTGGAACCTGGTGTACCCATCATTACATGAGAGCCAGTCTTGGTACAAGAAACCTGGCTGCCAGTGCAACATTCCCCTGAGAGTCCATCACCCCCTACATTTTCCAAAACAGCATACTGGGGATAGACACAGGAGACTCGTGTACTATCTGCCTCCCTCTCCTACCTTTTCTGGAGGTTATTCATCTACCTGACCGTATCTTCAGTTTATTTCCCTTCCTGCAACTGCCATCCATCACATTCCCTAGCTCCTGTGAATTCCTCATTGTATCCAACTGCCACTCTAACCAATACATGCAACCTGAAATGATTTGCAACCAAACACACTTTTCACAGATATAATCATGAGAAATATTGAAATTCTCCCTAATCTTCCATATCCTACAGGAAGAGCACATCATTCTAAGAAAGGGCATCTTTGCACCTTAACAATCTACAGACCAAGAAAATAGCCTTACTGCTCTAAAAACACTGCTCCAGGCTAACTTACTGCCTACGTTTTATATTTTTAAGTTTAATCAAGAGACAGATCTCAATAAACACAGATAATCAAAATGAACCCACTCTACTCACTATTGTAGATTTACAAAAGCAAAACTAGCCACTTAGCTGCTCCCTTGTTGTGATCTCCCCACACAGGTTTCTTCAAGGTCAGCTGTGAATTTCACTGTTTGTTTATTTTTCTTCGACAAACTCCGATGTCCAGAGGTACTTGAAATCAAACAGCAGAGGCAGTAGCTGTGACGGTTCACTGCTGTCAGACAGCAGTGTAGGTTTCTTTCTCCATTGATTTACTTCCCAACTTGTGGTCACTACCTTTGTCTCACTTCCTCCTTTTCCAAAGTGCTGTTGTTTTGATCTTTCTTTCACCAAAGTACCAAAACAATGCATCAGCTTACAAAACAGTAATTACTCCTCCTAGAATTTGAAGAAATAAGCTCCATTTGAAAATACTCAAAAAAGGAGCAGCTGTTGTAGCCACATTATTTTCCCATCTTCCACCTTGGATAATCCAGAAGTTGCTGATGTGCATGGTCTTTAGAGACCTGCACAGCCATTAAGAAAATCAGATAGAACATTGCCAGGCCGGTGGAGAGCACCCCATCACAATTCTGACTTGTACCTTGCAGATGAAGTTAACTTTTGGGCATTCAGGAGATGAGTTACTCACTGCAGGATTCATAACTGCTGACCTGGTCTTGTAAACAACGTGCAGAGCTGGATGAACACAGCAGGCCAAGCAGCATCACAGGAGCAGAAAAGCTGACGTTTCGGGCCAGGATCTTGACAGTAGGGGACTCAGTGATAGCAACGCCATTGATTGTTAAGGATGATGGTCAGATTTGCTCTTGTTGGAGATGATAATAGCATAGCATTTATTTGACATGAACGTTGCTTGCCACTTTCAGCCCAAGCCGAAATGTTGCCCAGGTCCTGCTGCATTTGGAAATGGACAGCTTCTGAATCTGAGGAGCTGTGATTGGTGATGAACATTGTGCAATCACCTCTGAACATTCCCACTTCTAAAAATACAGTGGATGGGAGGTCATTGATGAAGCAGCTAGAAATGGTTGGGCCGCAGACATTACCCTGAGGAGGCCTACAGAGTAATCATGGAGATGAGATGACTGACCTCTCACAATCATGAGAGTCTTCCTTTGTGCCATGGGTGACTCCAACCAGCAAGAGTTTCCCCATTATTCCCATTGACTCCAGGATAAGACAAGGATCAGAGATTAGACCCCAGCTGTTCACAATATATATAAATGACCTGGATGAGGGAACCAAATGCAACATTTCCAATTCTGCTGATGAAACGAAACTGGGTGGGATTGTGAGTTGAGAAGAATGCAAGGAAGGTTCAATGTGATTTAGGCAAGGTGAGTGAGTGGGCAAACACATGGCAGATACATTCGAACGTGATATGCATAACACTCCGGTGTGACAAACCAAAGGGAAGAGTACAATTTAAAATCTGATATATTGGGAAATATACATATACAAAGGGATCTGGGCATCCTTGTACACCAGTCAATGAAAGCATTCAGGCAGGTTCACCAAGCAAATGGTCACTCAGCCCTCATTGGAAGAAGATTTGAGTTCAGAAGTAGGGATGTATTATTGGAGTTATACAGGGCTTTGGTGAGACCACATCTGAAGTATTGTGTGCAGTTTTGGTCTCTCTACCTAGGAAAGGATGCACTTGCCATAGAGGGAGTGCGGGAGACTGGTGAGCACCGCAGGGGCTGGGGTGCATCATCAGTCTAGACAACATTATTTTAATTTATAACTTTTCTCTTTCATTGAATAAAGTTCTGTTCAACTGTTAGTTTGTGTTTTATTTCAATACAGTGCCTCAGAAGGAGCTGTTTCATTATTATTTTTGACTTCCTTTTTTAAAAATTATAGAGGTGCTTTGCTCTCTGTTTAACCCTATGCTGGCCCTGTTCAGAGAGTGTTTGATATGTTGAAGGAGCTTTACTTTCCGTTTACTTTTGGTTTAGAACAATCGAGAAGTTTTAACTCTGTTTCTAAACTCGTGCTGTCCCTGTGCTGGGATTGTTTGATGAGGGCAGAGTCGTGGGAGCTTTACTTTCACTTTAAAAGAGTGCCAGGTGTGCAGCTGATACCAAGGATGAAAGGACCATCCAATGAGGAAAGAACAATTCATATAGGGCTGTATTAGAGGTTAAAAGGATGAGAGGGAATCTGACTGAAATGTATAACATTCTAACATGGCTGGACAAACTATATGTGCGAAGGATGCTTCCCTAGATGCGGAGTATACAACCGTGGGATACACTATCAGGATAAAGAGTAGACCATTTAAGACTGAGATGAGAAAGCTTATCTTCCATCAATGGGTAATCAACCTGCAGAATTCTAAGTCACAAAATACTTAAGAAAGAGATGGATATGTTTTTAGATTTTAAAAGCATCAAAAGTTATGGAGTATTGCAAAGTTGTATCCTAGATCTTTAAATAAAACTTCCGTGAGAAATGGAAAATCTGTTTAATTTCGGTTGCTTGATGTTGGTTAAGTCAAAAGTGGGCAGATGGCTCTTAACCTTGCTAAAGAGGTTCTGGGAGGGTTGAAGATGCTTCCCAAATTTGCCAAGCAAGTTTACAAAGACAGAAAAAGGTGACACTTTTAGAATTAGGCAACAGGCTAAAATTGGGTTTAACTAGGAATAATAGAAAAGCTGAAATTGTAATGGAGTGAGCCAAGCATATAGGTATATCAGAGTCAAGTTCAGTGGAGGTAGAAAAAAATTAAATTGCAGATGAATCAAATTGGAGTTAGAGGACAAAGAAAGGGAAAGAAGATTCTGAGCTGAAGAAAAAGAAAAGGAAAGAAAAGTCACAGTTGAAGAAAAAGAAAGGGAAAGAAGAGTTCTAGCCAAAGAAAAGAAAGGGAAAGAATGTTTGAGATGGAAAAGATGAAGTTGGAACTTGAAGCAAAAAGACTTTAAATGACAGAAGTAAAAGGACAAGATAGAAGTGATGATGAGCAAACTCATCATAGCCAATAGCCTGGTAGGGATATATACATATATATACATATATGCCGAAGCATTACCAAAATTCAATGAAAGAGATGCAGAAGCCTTTTTTCAATTCCTTCGAGAAACTGGCTAAACAGACGAACTGGGCCAGAGACTGTGTGGGTAATGTTAATTCAGACTAAGTTAGTAGGCAAGGCTAGTAAGGTGTTTGCAGCACCGTCACAGGAGCTGTCAGGAGACTATGAAGAAGTAAAACAAGCTATTTTGAGTGCCTATAAATTGGTACCAGAAGCATATAGACAATGGTTCAGAAATATCAGAAAGGAACTAGGACGATTTTGAAAGAATTAAATACAGCAACTTCGATAGATGGATGAGACCATTAAAGACAGAAGAGACATGTAAGGGTCTTAGAGATATTATTCTGCTGGAGGAGTTTAAAAACTCACTTCCAGAAGTGATAAAAGGAACAGAAAGTTAAAACAGCGAGAATAGCTGCAGAGATGGTGGATGAATATGCATTCACGCATTAATCGAAATCTAGCTTCCGACAGCAATGTCATTCCAAAAATTGGGAAAGAGTGAGACCCTTCAATGAAAAATAAAAAGTAGATCACACTGGGAACAGTTTACCACATGTGAAAAAAGAAACCCAAGAGGGTGGAAAAGAGGTGAAAGACCTCAGGTGTTTTCACTGCAATAAAGTGGGACACATAAAACCTCAGTGCTGGTGGTTTAAGAAAGGCACTGGGGAAAAGGAGATGGTAAAAGATGCTAAACCAGTGGGATTATTTAAGGTAGTGAAGGAAATCCCAACAGAAGCCGAGGAACTGCAGGACAGTGCATAGCCTAGTCACTGGCTGGATAGTAAGATGGCACTTGATCTTTTCAAAGACTACTCCTGTATGGGTAAGATTTACTCAGGTAGAATGGGGAGTAGGTAAAGAAGTTAAAATATTGAGAGCTACGGAAGTGAGTCAGTCTGTAATAGTGAGAGATGAAAATAATAGCAGTCATTCTGAAATATTGCCCAAGAGAGTGGTAATCTGTGGAACAAATGGAGAGAGGAGCAGTGTTCCCCTGTGTAAGATGGGGCGAGAAAGTCCAATCAAGACTGGGGAAGCGATAGTGGAAGTGATGGAAAAATTGGCTATTCCAGGAATAGCCAAGTCTTAGAAACAATACAGCTGGATAACAGGTGGGCATGATGCCCATTGTAGTGGAAAAGGCAAAAGAAAACCACAGGACTGAGAAAAATGCCCTGGAATGTTTCCAGACTGTGTGGTGACGAGATCCCACAGCCATAAGTTAAAACAATTGGGGTAAAGAAAAGAAAAAGATGAAGGAGTTGAGGTCCAGTTAGCTGACACTCTGCATGATGAGATGGTAAAGGAAAAACCTAAGCAGGCAGACTATCAGGTAGAGGTGTTTAGTTCTGAAAGATTAATGGAGTTACAATGAAAAGATGAGACGATAAAGGATTTATAACATAAAGCCTTCTCGGAAAAGGAATCAGTGCATTCCAGAAAGCTATTACCTTAAGGACAAAATTTTAAGAGGAAATGGAGACTATGGGAGGTTAGTGCAGATGAAAAATGGGCAGAGTTTCACCAGATTGTGTTGCCAGTAGAATACAGACAGGAACTATAGCGGGTGGCATATGAATGACCTGTAGGAGGTCATTTAGGAGTGAGGAAGACTCAGGCTAAGATACAGAAGCATTTTTATTGGCCTGGATTACATAAAGATGTGGTTGTATTTTGCTGTAACTGTCATACGTGTCAGATGTTAGGAAAGTCACAGACAGTGATAAAACCAGCATCTTTGATGCCAATTCCCGCATTTGAAGAACGTTTTACACGGTTTATAGTTGATTGGGTAGGTCCCCTCCCTAAAACCAAAAATGGGAACCAGTATTTGCTAACTGTAACGGATGTGTCTACCAGGTTTCCGGAGGCAATTCCATTATGGAATGTCAAGGCAAAAAACATTGTTGGGGAGTTGCTTGCTTTCTTTTCCCATTATGGACCATCCAGGGAGACTCAGTCAGCCAAGGACACAATTTTACTGCCAAATTATTTAAGGAGGTCATGGATTGTTTAGGCATCAAACACTTTTACTCAAATGCATACCATCCTGAATCCCAGGGAGCATTGGAAAGGTGACATCAGACCCTAAAGACAATGCTGGGGACTTATTGCCAGGATTATCCAAATGATTGGGATAAAAGTATCCTATTTATATTATTTGCTATTGGAGATGCTCCAAATGAATCAACTCAGTTTACTCCATTCGAATTGATATTTGGACACAAAGTAAGAAAGCCTTAAAAATTAATTTAGGAAAAATTGGTAGGTCCAAAGTCAGATACCTCGCAGTTGAGTTATGTATCTGAGGTGAGAGAAAGATTAAACAGAGAAGGTAAATTAGATAGACAATATTTGAAGGTGGCTCTGAACCAAATGAAGCAAGAAGCAGATAAGAAATCTAAAATTAGTATGTTTGCCTGTGGGGATAATGTATTGTTGCTGTTACCAGTGGTAGGAGATCACTTCAAAGCAAGGTTCAGTGGTCCCTATCAGATTGAGAAGAAGTGAAGTCAGGTGAACTATCAGGTAAAAATGCCAGATAAGAAAAAAATTAATGGGAATGTCATGTGAACATGCTGAAACAAGACTCTGACAGGGAAAGGGAACTGGAGAAACAGGTGTTAGTTACTCCCTGTCAGAGTCAGGAATCAAATCCAGATGATTAGGATTTTGATGTGCCTGAGAATAAATTAAATAATGAGGAAGCCCTTAAGGAATGGGATTGGGTAGCGAGCTATCTGTCCCAAGAACAGAGACTTGAATTGAAAGACTTATTACAGTGCTATGAGGACCTATGTAGAAATAGAATGGGGAGGACTAATACCATAGTACGAGGTTTATGTAGAGAATGTTGTTCCGATAAAACAACACCCCTTACAGGCTTAATCCGCTCAATGTAGAGCAGGTTCAGAAGGAAGTGGAAGCGATGCTCCAATAAGACATTATAGAGATGAGTCAAAGTGTGTGAAGTTCGCTGATCGTGTTGGTTCCCAAACCTGATGGTACTCAACGATTCTGCGTAGATTATTGGAGGGTCAATGCCATGACTAAATCAGACTCATACTCAATTCCAAGGCTGGAGAATTGTGTGGAAAAAGTAGAACAAGCCACTTGATCACAAAGTTGGACTTACTTCGCGGTTACTGGCAAAGAGAGCAAAAAATGTTTCTGCTTTTGTAACCCCAAATGGGCTATATCAATTTAAAGTAATGTCCTTTGGAATGAAGAACACACCAGCCACTTTTCAAAGGCTTTCGAACAGAGTTGTTACACGATTGACCAATTGTGCCGTCCACATAGATGACTCAGTGATCTTTAGCCATTCGTGGAAAGATCACATGGACCATTTGGCAGAACTCTTTGCTAGACTACGGAAGGTCATAAACTTGGCAAAAATAGAATTTCTGAAGGTGTAAGTGACATTCTTAGGGCATCGAATATGGACAGATGACACCGAGGAATGTGAAGATGAAGGCCATCAAGGAATTTCCAAGACCAGCCTTGACAAAGGAAGTGCTATGATTTTTGGGATTGAACGGATTCTACAGGAAATTTATACCATATCTCAATAGCATAGTGGCACCATTGATGGATTTGTTAAACAAATTTCAGTGGACAGAACAACTCCAGGAAACATTTGAGAATGTAAAAGCAGTGTTAACCACTGCACCAGTTTTAGCCATGCCAAATTTTTTGAAACTTTTTAAAGTCGCCATCGACACAAGTGCTGTAGGTGTTGGAGCTGTGTTGGTACAGGAGGATGATTGTGGAATTGAAAGGCCAATTGATTATTTTTCAAAGAAACTCAATATCCACCAGAAACATGTTCAAACATTGAAAAAGGCTTATTGAGTTTGTAATGGCCTTAAAACATTTTAATGTTTACGTTACAAACAACGCATCAAAGATGATTCAGTACACTTAACACAATCCTTTGACATTTCTGGAAAGATTTAAGGACAAGAATACCAGATTATTTCATTGGAGTCTAATATTACAAGCATTTAATTTACATATTGTACTTGTTGCGGGCCGTGAAAATATTATCACAGATGCTTTATCGCAAGTTTAAAAGAAAATGTTTATATAAGATAGAAGCAGGAGTGTTGAATGTTCTATATAAATAGAATTAGTATAAAACGTGTAACTCCAGATGAATGAGCTATGGATCTAGTAATATAATAGAGTTAAGGTTTTAAAAGAAAAAAAATGAAGCCATCCTTTCATAATAATGAATCAGAGATAGTAGGAACTGCAGATGCTGGAGAATCCGAGACAACAAGGTGCAGGGCTGGATGAACACAGCAGGCCAAGCAGCATCATAGGAGCAGAGAGGCTGACGTTTCGGGCCCAGACCCTTCATCAGAAAAGGGGGAGGGGAAGGGGGTTCCGAAATAAATAGGGAGAGAGTGGGAGGCGGATAGAAGAGGGATAGAGGAGAGGATAGGTGGAGAGGAAACAAACAGGTCGAAGAGGCGGGGATGGAGCCAGTAAAGGTGAGTGTAGGTAGGGAGTTAGGAAGGGGATAGGTCAGTCCAGGGAGGACGGACAGGTCAAGGGGGCGGGATGAGGTTGGTCGGTAGGAGATGGAGGTGCGGCTTGAGGTGGGAGGAGGGGATAGGTGGGAGGAAGAACAGGTTAGGGAGGCAGGGACGAGCTGGACTGGTTTTGGGATGCGGTAGGGGGAGGGGAGATTTTGAAACTTGTGAAATCCACATTGATA
>NW_025972457.1:0-9692 GCF_021869965.1 Rhincodon typus
TTCCATTATCATCCATATGTTTATCCAATGACCATTTAAATGCCCTTTAAGTTGGCGAGTCTACTACTGTTGCAGGCAGGGCATTCCACGCCCTTACTACTCTCTGAGTAAAGAACCTACCTCTGACATCTGTCCTATATCTATCACCCCTCAATTTAAAGCTATGTCCCCTCGTGCTAGCCATCACCATCCGAGGAAAAAGGCTCCCACTGTCCACCCTATCTAATCCTCTGATCATCTTGTATGTCTCTATTAAGTCACCTCTTAACCTTCTTCTCTCTAACGAAAACAGCCTCAAGTCCCTCAGCATTTCCTCATAAGACCTTCCCTCCATACCAGGCAACATCCTGGTAAATCTCCTCTGCACCCTTTCCAATGCTTCCACATCCTTCCTATAATGCGGTGACCAGAACTGTACGCAATACTCCAAGTGCGGCCGCACCAGAGTTTTGTATAGCTGCAACATGACCTCATGGCTCCAAAACTCAATCCCTCTACCAATAAAACCTAACACACCGTACGCCTTCCTAAGAACACTATCAACCTGGGTGGCAACTTTCAGCCTTTCCTCATTCAATTAAATCACAGCTTATCTTCAACCTAATTCCATTTTTTTTTTTACCCTTGCCCCATATCCATTAATACTACTAACAAAAACCAAACTACGAATTTCACATTTAAAATTAACAACTGATCTAGCAATCCAAACTTCTGCCAGTGTGTGTAGAAATATACCTTTTTATTTAGAAAAAAATTCAATCAGCGAAAACAGCAATGGTGGCTAAAATAACTCTGCAGAGGCAGTATCCCATCACCAAATCATCCTTTAATTACACGTGGAGAGTCTTTGACACTAATCCAGCTTCCTCAGAGCCATCAGAACCTCTCACACTTCTGTTCTTATCTGTCAGCCAGAGCTCCTTGATTGGACCAGATTAGCAGCCCCAATCAATGAATTCATATTCTATGAGGTCCAACTGGCTGCCATTGTTACATTCACTACATCCCTCCTCCGAGTCCGAGGACATAGGCCAGTTATTATTTTGTAGCTTCTCCGAAGGCATTTTAGCATCAAGCCAGATTCCTCCAACTTTGCCTTTAATACAGGTGAGACGTAACGCATGGTAGCTCACCGCTTGCACCCAGAACATCACGGAAGAAATTCATTCTCCTCTTCAGGAGGCAGCGACGACCACCATGTCCATTTCAGATTCCAAGATATCTTCAATGCTTGATGAATAGGGAGAACCCACAGGCACTGGAACAGTCAGAAAGGCAGTCAAGGAGCCAGGCACATTTTGCTCCTGCACCATTTGCGAGCTTGCAGCGTTCGTATGGTCCACATGCTTGTTCAGGACCATCGCACCTACCCGAACTTTATACATCACTGGGCCTAACCTCGCGTCAACCACACCTCGTACTCGTGCCATAGTTCCTACACCAAACTTCATCCCCTCAAGTAAACTGTCTCTCTCGCTTAATGGTGTCTCATGTTCCATTGGCGATCCTAATGCCATTTCACCCTCCTACTCCCCAGGTCTGGGAAGATCAGATTTAACTTTGAGTTATCAATCCCCCATTAGCAACTCTGCTAGAGCTATCCCTAAAGTTCCATGAGGAGTGGTCCGATAATTAAATAGGAACCGGGATAGTTTGATATCTAGTGAAGCCATAGGCTGTTTCTTTAAGCTTGCCTTCAAAGTTTGGACTCCTCTTTCTGCCAGACCACTGGACGACGGATGGTATGGAGCTGTCTTTATAGGACAAATACCATTTGACTTAAGGAAATACTTGATTTTCCTGCTGGTACACAATGGCCCATTATCTGTGACCAACACCTCCAGGAGTCCATGTATTGCAAACGATGCGCACATCGTTTGCAATCGTCATCCCCTTGTTTGATGAATGAATTCTGTGCATATCCAGCCACTTTGCGTGGGCATCCACAATGACTAAGAACATTCAGTCCATGAAAGGACCTGCACAGTTGAGGGTTTACCTAGCCATTCCCATTCTCGAGTTCGTATACCAGCAGCAACTACAATAGCTTGCCAGCCCAGATCCTGAAGAAAATTTCAACCTTTTGGCCAAGGCTTGCCTTTGTTTTGGGGTTTTGCTGTGGCCAGACCTACAGCCCCTCTGTTCAGGACATGTCCTGAGTGAGACTATGCAATTGACCTCCCTCAAGTGGTGTTCCCCAAGCTCAGTTGGACTGGCAGGATGTCCATTTCCATCGGAATACTCTTCAACTCACACGCTCCACTTGTCGCATTTTCCAATGATAGATCCAGTTGTAGTGCCTGTTTGAAGCCCAGCTGAGCTCCAGCTAGTAGGCACTTTTGCATGTTTACATCATCAATCCCACATACTAAACCGTCTCTCAGCATCTCATTGAGGATTAAGTCAAAGTCACATCCTCTACCGATCATCTTGACCTCATGAAAAAATCCCGATACAGATTCCCCTGTTCTCAAATTGCCAAGTAAAACCGATAGCATATCAGAATTAGAGGCAGCTTGGAGTCATAATATTCCCAAACTAAATCCGTCAACTCATGAAAGGTATCATATCTAGTGCTCTGGGGAAAGTTAGGCTCCTAATAAAAAAGATGTGGGTCCATAAACTGTCAGGAGAATTACTCATTGCTTTCATCTGCCCCAATGTCATTTACCTGGAGAAAATAATACATTTTTTCCACATATTGGACCCAGTCTTCGATGACAGATTGAGCGAGTTAAGCTTCCCAAATAATGTATGATGTTAGAAATGCTTACTCCAACTCAAAGACAACTATTGTGAGCACATTTCTTCAGGAGCATGCTTTTCTCTGGTCACCACTGAAATAACTCCACAAAGGCCAGTACTACTCACCAAGTCACCCTTTACTTAGACCTGGAGAGTCCTTGAAAATGATGCAACTCCCTCAGAGCCAGCTCTCAGAGGGAACAGAACCTCTTGCATTCCTGTTCATATCTGTCAGCCAGGGCTCCCTGATTTGGACCAGATTTGCAGCCCCAATCAGGGAACTCATTTTGAGGTCAACCCAGCTGACCTCATTACAATCACTACAGTGGCATGAGGGGAAAAAGAACTTTCTTGTGCAAGTTGTTAGCATTCTGACAAAATAATTACTCAACATATTCATCATTCTCTTAATTTTCACTGATAATATCATTTATTGGTTTTTGTGGAACCCATGTTGTATTAGCAAAGTAATGCAATTACAATTCTCATGTTTATTTGATACCTATTGCAAGTTTCCTTTCTCCTTGTTGTTATTTTGATCATTCTTGGCTATTTATTGCACCTCTCCCATTCACCAGGATATCCCTTTTTCTTAACATTTAATTGCTCTCTCTTACCTTTTTAGCATTTGTTTTTGGGAAAGTAGAGCACTTGTCTGCTAGGGCCAAAATTATACTTTATTCATTAGGAAAAAAATGTCTCCAAGTACATACAAAGGGTTCTCAATCTGTTCTGTACAATCTTTGCAGCAAGAAAAAAAAACAAATGACACGTTGGAATTTTACATCTCACAGAGCTACTGTGCAGTCATAGGAAACAAAAGGGATTTTTAAACACATGCAGAAAAGATATTTAAATACATTTTGAGGCAACAGGGCAGAGTTCTGAAAAGTAAACAGGCCCCATTATACCTTGGCTGAAAGTCCTCAGATAGTGGTCTTTCCCCACTCCGTCTTAGCAATAGTGCATCCCTCAGCACGTGCCAGTTTGGGACACACGGTCAAGGTCAATTCTTTATACTTTGGGCAGATCAAAGATCGACTTTCACCGAGTTGATGGTCCTCCAGGCACAGCTGATGACAGTCTCTGTGCGCATCCTGGGGAACAGCCTACAGAGCAGAGTCCTGCATCACAGAGGTGCTTGGGATGAACCTTGACAAAAACCACTGCATCACTCCTCAGACCTTCTTTGCAAAGGTAGATTCCAGAAGGAGCTGTGCAGCAGTCTCTTCACCCACCTCCCACACCCCCCAATACTTGAATATTCTGCAGCAATGATACCAGGCCCAACCTTCATAATACCAGATTTGTAGTATGCATATTAGTCTTAACAACTTACTAGATCTGTCCAGTTTACAGTACAGAGTTTCTGTCTTATTCTATTGAAGTCAGCATTACTTAGCTGTTGTACCTTTCTTCCGATCAAACACAAATGACCGTATCTGGATTGCTATCAGATAAATATTCACAGAATGTTAGGAATGAGTAATTGATTAGATTTAGTCAACAACCTAAATTGGCATGCAACATATTGATTCTGGGTCATATTACTGCAGAAACCTGCCCTGAACACAAGAAATGCATTATCTTCTTGATAACAAATTATGTAAATCTAGAATTTATGTAAAAGTTCAACTTCCATTAAAACTACATTGCCTTTGCTACATGCTTATCTAACCTCTACATTTATATAAACGACTACCCAAAAGATATCAAGGAGCTGCCACATGTGCCATTCTAGTTTTAAATCCTTTTCTATGTTATTCTACCTATAACATTTCCACGTTAAGCTTTCTTCTTTTCCTTTCTTACTGAAGTGATTTCATATTTAATCATTGAGCGTGCACTTGTCCACCCTACCACTTTCTCAACCTTTCCTGTAACCTTTTAACCTGGCATATTTAGTTCCAGTCCTGAATGAAATGTGTTTGGAAGACAGCAACAGTGATTATGTCATACCTTCAAGTTGAATTTGTGCCTTATACTCCATGTGGTTGTATAAAGATCATTTATTTGAGCTAGACTTCTTAACTTGTTCTTCTACTCCAATGTTTTACTCACACATTTCATAGTTCTCTCTCTCTGATTTTAATTATCTTTTTATGTTCCTTCACCTGTAATTAAGTTATTCCTAAGGCACAATTTCTACCACAACAAGTGAAGGAGGAAGTAGGTGAGTGAAAGTATGTGCATTACTCCATAGTGCTGTATTGATCAGAGACAGAGACAAAGACACAAGCAACAGAACAGGAAAGTTTATCCAAATAAAAGTATGTATTTTACATTTTTAGCAAATTTGCATTTTCCAACAATCTTCCATAGACCTCTGTAACAAACAACATTTATCAAGGGTCTTGAATGAATTAAAACATCCTAAGGTGCTTTAAAGAAGCAGTATCAAACAAAATTAGCCACCAAGTCAAATAGGATATTAGACTAGATCTTAAGATAACAAACATGCATCAAGTTTCTTTTTACTGCTTCCTTAAGGCCACTCTTTTATCTGCTACACACTTCCTTATTCAACAGATGAACAGGTCACGTGCACTTTCATGATTAACTTCCATCTCTTATTGTCCTCCATTTCATAATGTCTCTCGCATTCCCAATCTTCCACTGCCCCACTCTTTAAAGTCACCATTTTACTAAAATTCAGTAAATGGCCAGTTGCCAGATCTCGATCCTTGCTAAGACGGCCACAGGGAAATTGACTGAATGCTATGTTCAACATTGTGGGAATTATCAAGTCCAGTAGAAATAGGAATGGAATTGATGCAGACCGATTTTCTTGTCCTTTTTTCCTGCTTTCACCTCCACCCAGGTGAAACCATGCAAGTGCTATCCTGTTACAGAAAGTGACATAAAGAATAAAAATAGAAAATGCCGAAAGTGATAAGTAAGTTATTTCAGGTGGAAACCCTTCAACACAATTGCTACCTTTTCTAAACACCAGATGCTAACAACCCTTGTGTGTATTTCTAGTACTTTCTGATTTCACTGCAGATTTCCAACAATGTTTAAAATATATTCCAATACATACACTTGTCTGGCTGGTAGAGCTTGGTGGCAAAAGAAACTGGAAAGTGTCACTATTTGCTATAGGAACTTCCACAAACTTTAATTTTCCCAAACCCAATCATCTGCCACACTAACTGATCATCACTGGCATTGCTCAAATTTGGTCTGACACACAATTGTAAAGAATAGCGGGTAGTTGATCTTTCTGCAAGCTTATTATTCAACTGTGAAAAAATAATCGAAATATATCCTGAAGTCTATTGAAAAGCAACTTAATTCTTGTACTTTCTCTACATTGGAGCTATTTATCATCCTTTTTTGCTGACTTTTCAAAGTCAAATAAAATGTTTTGGCTGGTGTTTTACAAAATGTAAAACATCTGGAATGTATGTGACACTCTCAGAACAAATGTATAAATAAAACACAGAGGACAGTAGATCACCAAGGCTGTATCCAGATCAAAATTTTTCTTCCTTTGTTTCAATGCAGGTCATCCCATTCCATGTCAATCTATGCCCAAATTAATTTAGCATATGAAATTGAAGGGGAAAATAAAAACAGGCACAACCAATTTATTCAATAAAAGACCATCTGCAACCGTGCATTTTTTGGAAGCAGTTCAATATTCAAATATGTATATGATTCTTTTGCCCTAGTAAGCTGTTCCATGTAAATTTATACAGATCAGAACAGTCATGTGGCAATTTAAATCAGGAGTGGATCTATTTACTAAAAAGATATGAAAAGATTGTTTTTTAAAAGTAGATTGGTTTGTAATCAATCAAAATCCAACACTCCAACAACAAATTAATTTTTAAAAGGTAAATGTGTTACTACTGGCGCTATCTGCAAACAGGAAGGTAAGTGAGCCATGATAATGCAGATCATAATTCTTTTTCTGAGAGAAATATTTTGCAGAAGCAGAGTCATAGAGTTATACAGCATGGAAAGAAACCCTGCGGTCCAATCACCCCAGCTGACCATTATGCCAAACTAAACTAGCCCCACCTGCCTGTGCTTGGCCCATATTTCTTATTCATGTACTTACCCAAACATCTTTTAAACACAAATGGTATCCACTTCCTCATTCCACACACTAACCACCTGTGTAAAAGAGTTGCCCCTCATGTCCTTTTTACCTCTCACCTTAAAAATATGATCCCTAGTCTTGAAATGCCCCACCCTAGGGGAAAGATTTTGGCTATTCACCTTACCTATGACCCTCATGATTTTAAAAACCTCTAGAAGGTCACCCCAAACCACTTATGAAAAGAGTCCCAGCCTATCTAGCTTCTACTTATAACTCAAACACTCCATTCCCAGCAACATCCTGGTAAATCTCTTCCGAACCCTCTCCAACTTGATAATATCCTTCCTATAACAGGGCGACCAGAACTGGACACGGTACTCCAGAAGAGGCCTCACCAATGTTGTGTACAACCTCAACATGATGTCCGAACACCTATACTCAAAGGTCTGAGCAATGAGGATAAGCATGCTAAATGCTTTCTTAACCACCCTGTCACAATGTGATGCAAACATCAAAGAAATGAACCCCTAAGTGTCTCTGTTCCACAACACTACCCAGGGCCTTACTTTTAATTGAATAAATCCTGCCCTTGTTTGTTTGTTTTACCAAAATGCAATGCCTTGCATTTATCCAAATTAAACTTCATCTGCCACTCCTCAGCCCAATGACCCAATTGATCAAGTTCGCTTTGTAATCTTAGCCTCCTTCACTGACCACCATACCACCAATTTTGGTGTTATCTGCAAACTTAGTAACCATGCCTTCTAAATCATTTATATAAATGACAAACAAAAGTGGACCTAGTACTGATCCCTGTGGAAAACTGTTGGTCACAGGCCTTCACTCCAAAAAACAACCCCACCACCACTCTGTCTCCTACCATTAAGCCAATTTTGTATCCAATTGGCAAGTTCACACTGAATCCCATGTGATCAAACTTTACAATTAATCTAGCCATGCGGAACCTGATCAAAGGCTTTACTAAAGTTCAAGTAAACCATGGATACCACTCTGCCCTCATCATTCTTCTTGGGTACTTACTCAAAAAACTCAAGTTTGCGAGACACAATTTCCCTCGCACTAAACCATGCTGACTGTACCTATGCCTTGCCTCTCCAAATGCATATAAATCCTGTCTTTCAGAATCACCTCCAATAACTTATCTACCACCAAAGTCAGACTCACAGGTCTATAGTTCCCAGGCTTCTCCTGATATCCCTTCTTAAACAAAGGCACAACATTAGCCATTCTCCAGTCATCCAGCACCTCACCCGTAGTTTAGATGATATAAGCATTTCGCCAAGGAGCTCTGCAATTTCCTCCCTACTTTCCCACGATATCCTGGGATACACTGGATCAGGTCCCAGAGATTTATACACCTTAATATTTTCTAAAGCCTCCAGCACTTCCTCCTCTGTAACGTGAACTGTTTTCAAAACAGCAACATTTTATTTCCATGTTCTCTAGCTAACATTTCTTTCTCCACAGTAAAAACTGACAAAATATTCACTTAATATCTCTCAATCTCCTGAGGTTCAACACAAAGATGACCTCTCTTTGACCTTTAAGAGGCCCCAAACTCTCTAGTTTATCTCTTGCTGTCAATGTACTTGTAGAACCCTTCCGTTCTTACAAATACTCTTCAGGAAATGAGAAAGTGAAGTGGGTGGAACCAGACTCCAATCAAATGCTGAAAGCATTTTTCATCTTTTTTATATTTCTTGTGTGTGGACATAAACATTCATAATGGGGCAGAATAAGATAATGCTAAATCATTACAGATATACCTATCCATCTAGGTGAAAAGCCTGCCTGGGGCTCCAGCACTGTGTGTTCAAAATTTAAAAGTAAAGATTAAATCAGAAAACATCCCTCCTACTCTCACCTCCTCACTCATTGATGCCAACATATGCCCCTGAACTCATTCCCCATGGGTTTTCATATTTCCCATGTCACACTATACATCATGACCTTTTATACCCTCTGTGCTATCCCTCATATGCCTCCATTGTCCATACAGCCACTTACTCGAGCATTTATAGCCCCTATATCAACAGTGCCAATCATATCTCCCATCCACTATCCTTTGTCCTTCCCACCCCATGCCATCTCACTTATCATACAGTATGGGTATTAATCAGGAGGCATCTTGACAGAAAATAAAATTTATTGGATTACTGAGGCATCGCCATTGAAAAAAGCCACCTATTCCTGCAAAAACAAATGTCCAAAAAGTGAAATTGTACCAACAAATCCCTTTTGTACCAAATATTTCACTAAAGTGCTTAATACCATATGTCAACAAATATTTCAAGGAATACACTGTCGGAGCTGTCCTTCAATAGGCACCCCATTGTGAAAATTATAGTTTGGGAGATCAGTAATTCAACAAATCCGAGAATGATTTTATATGGACAAGCACTCTGAAACAGCTAACTTTATTTTAACTCCACACTTTTGGACAGTTTCTTGATAAACTCATTTGGTTAGCAATGTTTGCACTTTTAATGCAAAAGTATGCCTTTTCACAAATCCAAAATGTACCTTAAATCTCAAAAAGGAGGAAAATGTAAAACAAAACATTGTTTCAGTCCTCATTCCTCAATTCCCCTCAGCCTCACACAGTGCCCCAAAAGCCTAAAGTCCTCTACCAGTACCCCAGGATCCTGCATGACCCTAAGCCACAGTGCCTGCCATGCTTTGCTCCTCATCTGCCAATTCATTGATTATCCACCAGTACTTTTTAACATTAGAGAAAAAAAACTATATTTCTAGTATAACAAGGTGTAGAGCTGGATGAACACAGCAGGCCAAGCAGCATCAGAGGAGCAGTAAGGCCGACGCTTCCGGCCCAGACCCTTCTTCAGAGACCCTTCTGAAGAAGAGTCTAGGCCCGAAG
>NW_025972458.1:0-9692 GCF_021869965.1 Rhincodon typus
TGAGGCACCTGTTTTAACTAATCTTGTGGATGTTTTCAAATCAACCTGTTCAGAGATGTTACTGGCAGAAAAGCTATCAACTCAGTTGCCTACATCCTCAACTCAGAATCAACAAGAACACTGAAGCCAGTGAGTCACCAAACCACAGACTGTCTATTCTTCTTACTTTCTATGGACTATTCTTCCCCTGTCTGTGATCTATATTTGTGTGTGTGCGTACTTGTACACAATAGTCAAATTGCATTTCATAATATTAATTATTGGATTGAAGTATAATAAAGCTACGTTCATGAAACCCTGTCCTAAGATCTTTCTACAATCACAGTGCACTAACAGTTAAATACTTAACAAGTTGCCGATTATATTCTTTTCCAGACAACAAAATCTGTTACATTTAAACGTGGAAAGGAAAAAGAGCAGAAAAGCAGAGTTCTCCTCACCTGATCATAACAGTACCATTGAGCGCAATCAATTTTCCACAGTTTGGAAAAGATCTTTTGATAATATTGAAATCAAGCTTATTCCATGCATTTAGGATCCATTGCATAATGTTGAAGATGCTTGCATACACGGCTAGCATTTGTTGCCCATCCCTAATTGCTCGAGAAGGTAACAAGTTTCTTTCTTAAACTACCGCAGCCTGAGGTAAACGTACAAGCACAGTGCAGTTAGTGATTTTTTTAACCTTTTAATACCCAACTGTTTCACAAGTCTTGCACACTGTCCTTCAGAGGTTCATTAATACATACATCATGAATAACACTCATAGCATCACAAAAGAATAACTATCATGTTCGTGTTAGTCAATCTCCCGTCTCCCATCCCATTGTTGTCAAGGAGGATTTGAAATTACCCAGATAAGCAAACTTTGTTCTCTGCACAGATCTCCTGGTCCCAAATTCCAAGTGACATAAATCCGTTTCATGTACTTATTTCGTCTATCCAGCCTTTCTTGTGAATGTGGATAACATTTTGAAATTCATCCTTGGGGTGCTTTATGTTTAAAAATCACCAGTGGCTTTAATTATGTGCCATTCACAACCACACAAGGTGGAACCACTGTGAACTGTGTCTTCTCATGGCCAGTTGTCTTTACAATGGTGGTTTTCTCAACAATCTTAGTAACAGTTTTCTTGCTGGCATGACAACATTTATCAGTTTCATCTATTATTTCATTGCAAGCCAGTCAATATGTATTTTTCTCACAAATTGGATAACAAAACAATGGCATTGATGGTTTTATCAACAAGTTCAGGTGGCAAACAATATGAAACTTTTGTTTTCTGATGGAATTTTGTCCTAATCTTGTACACCTCTTGGCCCTGGCCTTGAATTCATAAATACCACCTTTTCTCCATTTCTCTGAGGACATAATCAGATGACTCCATGAGTGATAATACGCCAAATTTGCTGATGCTCATTGATTCATTCTACCCTGTTTTTTCCCCAGTTTCAATTGTGCTTATCTACATAACCTAGACCATGGTGACAAAGCATAATTTCAAAGTTGTGGATGATACAAAACTTGGAAGCATTGTGACCTGTAAGGAGGATAGTGCAAAACATCAAAAATATATTGACAAATGAACAGACAGATGACAGATGTACTTCTTTGTGGAAAATCATTCTGGTTGGAAGAATTTTGAAACAGGATATAAAACAAAGGGTACAATTTAAAGAAAGTACAGCAATTGAGCTAGAATATTGCATTCAGTTCTGAACACTACACTTTAGAGATAATGTGAAGGCATTGGAGAGAGTTCAGAAAAGTTTCATTGGGGTGAGTTATTCCACGGAAGAGGAACTTCAACTATGAAGAAAGACTGGACAAGTCAGGAATATTTTCCTTGAAAGAAGGTTGAGAGAAGATTTGATGTAGATTTCAAAATTATGAGGGGTTTGGACAGAGCAGATAGACAGAAACTGGCCACTCATGAAAGTATCAAGATTGAGGGGGCACAGATTTATAGCAATTGGAGAGAAAACTCTTTCACACAGTGAGTAGATACGATCTAGAATGCACTGCCTGAGAGCGTGGTGGAGGAGAAGTCAATTGAAAAAGGAATTAGACTGCTATCTGAAAAGGAAAATTGTTCAAATTATGGGAACATGGCACAAGAATGGCACTAAGTGAACTGCTCATTTGGACAGCTGTTGCAGACACAATAGGCTGAGTGAAGTCCTGTGCTGCAACAATTATACAACTGTGATATCAAAAATTATGTTTTAGAAATCTATATGTTTTAACTAATTTTATAGATGTTTTAAGTACTGATGGCTAGAATAATGTTTAAATGACATCATAAGACATTGTCTTGAATTTACTGAAACCAAATCTCAAAGATTATGAACTAAGGGAAGAAACATTAGCCTGAAGCTAACAGCTGCTGCTATATTTATGTTTTGTGTCAGAAAAATGGCCACACCTCAGGAAATAAAATGGATAATTTAGGTTGAGGTATTTTTTTAATGATTTTTTTCTTTCTTCATCAAGTAAGAGTACATTCTAGCAGTGAAATATTTCATTTTTAATCAGTCCATTTCAAGGGAGCATCCTATAACAATTAGCAATGTAAGATTTCCTTATCAATCCCTTGAGTGAAAGAACAATGCAGTGCCAATTTGAACCAAATTGTAATTTTCTTCATTCTTTAGAGTGGACTCAGTGAATTGTAGAGGCTGAAATTGTGGTTGCTGTCATTCAAATGGAGGAGGTTATGAGTGATTTAACAGAGGTGCTTAAATGTTTTCAATGGGTGAGGGGTTTAGACAAAGATACAAGATAAAATAGTAAATTTAGTATAGCAGGAAGAAACATTTTTACACAGTGATGAGAGACTTTGGAATAGGTTACCACAGTCAGCATTTGAGACAGATACTATGGACGGAATAAGGAGACATGATGAAATTAAATGCTTGATGGGCAGTCAACAGGCCAGAATCAGCCTTCCTAGGGATTTAGCACTCCAGAGTCAGAAGGTGGTTGACTCTTAACTGCATTCTGAGCAATCAGGGATAGACAATTAATATTGCCCTAGCCAGGGACGCATACTTCACATGAACAAAAAAAAGGTCTCGAAATAATTGACTTGACTTTCTCTGCAAAAGCATTAGAACATGGAATCATGCAATTATTTTCTCTCCAGCTCATAGAATCACAGAATCCCTACAGTGTGAAAGCAGGCCATTTGGCCCTTTGGGTCCACGCTGAGCCTCCAAAGAGTATCCTCCAAAGAACAATCTCTGTAACCCTGCAATTCCCATGGCCAATCTACCTAGCCTGCACATCTTTGGTTTGTGCAAAAAACCAGGGCACGCAGGGGGATTCAGACGAGAGAATGTGCAAACTCCACACAGACAGTTGCCGGAGGTTAGAATTGAATCCAGGTCTCTGGCACTGTGAGGCAGCGGTGCTAACCTTTGAGCCACTGCATCACACCCTCATGGTGAGGTCTGTAATATTGTAAAGCCACGGGTCTATGAAATCCATTATATGCATAAAAGATATTGTTTTTGATTGTCAGTAAGTCAATATGCTGGGATCCTGTGCTGTTTGGAGAAACACTGGGGATAGGGCTCACTATAATGGCATAGCCAGCTTGAGCTTCCATATTTCGACTCAAAGCGTTAACTCTACTCTCTTCCCACAGATGCTGTCAGACTTGCTGAGTTTCTCAGGCAATTTCTCTGTTTTTGTTTCAGATTTCCAGCATCCGTAGTTCTTTGTTTGAAATTTTTAGGGGGTTTAACATTTTCCATTTCGCAACTCCAGCCAGAATCCCTAAATTAGTCATTTTGGTACAAAGGTTTGCAACAGCATTTGTGAAATTTTGAAAAGTATGATAACACCTGCATTAAAAACATTGCATGAGATCATCAGTATTATCACAGACTGATTGCACTCCCCCATAAATCATTGAACAAGGGTTTCAAATAACAGAAAAGTTTATTAAGCTCTCAGCATTTTTAATGCCTGCATCATGGACAAAAAGGGAACAGGATGAATTTAAATTGATTGGTTTTCTCCTCTTAAAGCTAACAAGACCTGTATATTGTATATTTTACTTTTTTTCCTTTGTATTCCTGTCCCTTACTGAGATAGGCTAAATAGTGTTCTCCAAACCTTTGTTTCAGATTCTAATTTTTGAGAGAAACCCACAGCAAAAGTATTTAAGGTAAAATAGGGTTATTAACAAACCATTTACAATGCAGGGTGTAGTGATTGGAACGAGATCAGTCAGGTGGATCTCATTGAACATGAGTTCCCCGATTACGGCTGTAAACCTGGTTCAATCAGGGAGTCCTGGCTGACAGATATACACAGGAGTGTCAGGGGTTCTGCTCACTCTAAGAACCAGCTCTGAGCTAGCTGGGTCAATGTCATGTATGCACATGTAAATAAAGGGTGACTTTGTGACAGGATACTGGCCTTTGTGGAGTTATTTCACAGGGGAATTGTTTTGTTATGTGCTGCACAAACAGGCACTCAGGAAGTTAAGGAAGGCAGTTTGGAGAGAAGATAGGGCGTAATTGAGATTAAGCTAAGATCCAGATAAACAAAAATCGGCTTGCACAAGTAACAAGTTCCCAGAGGTAGGTGTACAATAATAGCTTCCTCGGTGAGTTTGGGTCTGGTAGTCTTCTTGAAGGCAAACTTCCTTCCAGCCAGTAACTGAGAGGCAGAGATGGAAAGTTTAAGGCAGTCTGTCAACTAAGCCTAGATTCCTCTTCTCCCTCTGGAGGTCAAACAACTGATACAGAATCACAGAAATGTACATTTAAGCAGGTAAACAAGCTTAAATTTCAGTCATGTGACAAAGATATGCATTTCAGATGCCTATTTCGTGGGCTAGCTGGAAAGTCATTAAGCTAACAGTATAGATTTACCTCACCGATTAGAATTCCCATTGTGAGGTAAAGAGACAGCTGTAAAAGTATTAGCATCCATTTTAACAACGGGTTTTGAGATTTTTCCAGAACTGACAGGAGGTATCCAAATCACCTCCAAATGCTTTCTGTCAGCTTTAACTGGAAAGTCTACACAATGTAGGTTGTTCAGAAGTTTCTGGAAATATGACGATGTGATCAGTCGCTGCCATTTTATGACTCCAAAAGGTTGTTCAGTTTTAAAAGAAACAATTTAAACACAAAAACATAGAAAAGAATACACTTTTCTTTGGGAGTGTTCGTCATGCCCTCTATCTATGACATCGGTCAATTTTACTCCCCTGTCTGCTTTCCGACTTTGTTCTTTTAAGTTTCATTTTACTGAATATCAATGACGTCTTAATGTATTTCAGACATATGACTTATATTCATACATTTTTCCTGTTAATTTTCCCTTATAAATTTCAATGCTTCTAATTATAATTAAAATTGCCAATATAAATTTATCAGGCTGTAATTCCTGAGACTGGAACTGAACCCGGGTCCCTGGCATTGAGGCAGCAGTGCTAACCATTCCACATAATGAACAATACACAAATCTCAATAGAGTGTGGAGTACAGTCCAACTGAGAAGTCAGTCAGGATCAGTCAATGCCTCCATCTCCAAAACTGATGGTAACAAATGGATGCTAATACTTTTACAGTTGTCTCTTTACCTCACAATGGGAATTCTAATTGGGGAAGTAAATCTATACTGTTAGCTTAATGACTTTCCAGCTAGCCCACGAAATAGGCACCTGAAATGCCTATCTTTGTCACATGACCGAAATTTAAGTGTCTTCATCAGTGAAGACAGTACATTGCAATGTTGACAGAATGTGTAATAAAAGTATGAGGATGTAGTAGTCAGTGATTTGTGGTGCACAAGATAGTGAGCATGTACCCAGTAAGGCAACACTTGATTTCAGAGTTGTGAGACCACAAATCCATGGATACTGATTGAAAGGAAGGCTCTTTGCTGTACATCCACCATCCTGTTTGTTGTTGCTCTGAAACCAGTTCCTGAAAATCTGCAGCAACTGGCAGGCGCACTCTTGACTGGCCAGCTCTCAAATGTAGCAACGTCCACAGTGTGGAAACAGACCATTTGGGCCAACAAGTCCACACCAACCCTCCGAACAGCATCCCACTCAGACCCATCACCCTACTGTATCCCTGTTACCCTGTATTTCCCATAGCTAATGCACCTAACCTACACATTCCTGAGCACTATGGGTAATTTATAACGGCCAATCCACTTAACCTGCGGATCTTTGGACTGTGGGAAGAAACCGGAGCACCCAGTGGAAACCCACACAGAAATGGGGAGAACATGCAAACTCGTCTGGAACTGAACCCGGATCCCTGGCATTGCGGCAGCAGTGCTAACCACTCCATGAAATGAACAATACACAAATCTCAATCTCTCTCAACTAAGAAGTCAGTCAGGATTAGTCAATGCCTCCATCTCCAAAACTGATGGTAACAGAAGTGAAAATAGACAGCATTTTGTTTGTGATTTTCAGACTGCAGAACCTCTCCTGATCTTTTAAACATCAAACTATCCCTTGAAGATGGAGAAAGACTATTTAAATTGTCAATTTGCCTTGCTGTGATACCAAATTCTTCAGCCTTTTTGTCAAGTGTGTCAGCCACATTATAAAACTCATATCCACACTATCACTCTGTACAAATTACAGTAATCCCTGTGAAATTCTCAATCATCCTTACCAAGCCAAGTATGATTGTTAAAATAAGATATAATACTACTTCACTGCCCCCCATTAGGGTTTTCATACATGACACCATACAGGAATGAGCAAATTGATTTTAGCAAAGGAGTAAACGGCATGAAGCCATTTGAAGAAACTGATTTTAAAGCAAAAAAAAATCAGTGGAATATGCTCCCACCCCAATTTTCTGCCAAAAACAGATAGTTGCCCTGATTCAATGTAGAAATATGTGAAAACATCTATAGGTTGCACACTTCTTTATCTCTTGTTGCTGGGACCATCTATTTGTAGGTAACTAATTTATTGCGCAAAATGATATTCAGATAGCTTAACATAGAAGATCAAACAATTGTACTCCTTCAGATTACAAAATCATTTCTAGTATTGTCTTCTTATCGACATTTTGTGAAGGAAGCATGTGAATCATCAAAACTGGTCATTGTATTTTTAGTGGTGTCATGTGTCACCACAGGCTTGGTGGGCCAAAGGGCCTGTTCCTTTTCTGTACTGTTCTTTGTTCATTTGTCATTCTTACAAAGCACAAAAACAACCAATTGCTTTTCATATTTTTTTTGCTAAACATGAATCATTCCATAACTGATAAAAGGACTAGATCTTATTTGCTGTAGCAAGATTCATAAATTAAATAGCTTCTGTCTTCCTGTACATTAAAAGGGCCCTTTCTCCTAGTTGTCCTTGATGTCTCTCAAACAAAGATTTGCAGTAGCTTATCTTGAGTTGCACCATGATTTTATAAGTTCCTGGTGACAACAGAGCAGTAAAAAGTATTTGGAGATAAACAATTTTTGCTGGGTAAACATTAACTTCGACAATATCATTATGCTCCACTGTTGCGAAATCATTCAACACCCACTCAATGCAACTTATACACAATATCACTGGCTAGTCCAGTGGGAACACAATCACACTGGGAATTACCCAAACTGCTGACATATAAGGAGTGACCTAACTCACCCATGACTCCAGCCTACATTGTGCCATGCATTTCGCAATATTTAGTCTTCAATTGTTGTCCATTTATGATGGAGCTGAGAGGATCAGGGAAGGTGGGAGGAGTTGTAGTGAAACCTGCATAAACTATACCAACACACCAGTCATTTTTGCATCATTTTTCAACAGCAAATATCAAGGTTTTATCCCCTTCCTATTTTTCATCAACATTTCCCTACATCAAAATCATATTTAAAAATAAGAGGCCACTCTCTAATCAAGTGATTGAGGTGCAAGGTGCACTGATTGGAACAAGGTCAACCGAGGGGACCTCATAGAACATGAGTTTCCTGATTGGGGTTGTTAACCTGGTCCAATTGTGGAGCCCTGGCTGATGGATATAAACAGGAGTGTCAGAAGTTCTGGTGTCTCTGCGAGCTGGCTCTGAGGAAGCCAGACCAGTGTCAAGTACTCTCCACATGTAAATAAAGGGTAACTTGGTGACATGATACTGACCTCTGTGGAATTATTTCAATAGCAATAAGTAAAACTGATATTATTAGTCAGATATCATTACTGAGGACTCTTAGGAGTTGTACAGAATACATCTGCTCCATGCAAAGACTGGTGTATAACTCAGATGCATCCACCGAAACAGTGTGATGTCATCATTTTGGGTGGAGCTCATGCAACTTCAGCGTTACCTCTTTTACAACCATTACGTTGTACAAACACATTACCTTTTAAACATCCTCGATGTATCCCAGTTGGAGTGAGGATGATCCTCTAATTCTTTGACTATCCACATCAATTCTAGAAAAACTGTCCCTATGCAAGAAAGAATTCTAAATTTCTGGAAATTATAATATTTGAAAACTGGTCTTTTGAATACAACTTTCTTGATTTTTCACCATCCAGGAAGACTTATATTCTAGGTTCTTCTGCACTTTGTATCATCTTGTGATATTCTTTTGGAGTCATTAACAACATCCAACCACTTCAACCCACTTTTTTCCCACTCCTCCCTGCCCCGGACACATCTGGCACGTTTGAGTAGGTGCCATGATGTTGTTGGTTAAGTCGTTGAGGTGATGCAACTAGGTTGTTTTTCCAACAGAGATTTGGGTTCTTCACAATAACTTGGAAATAATAAAAGGGGGATGAGAAATACTCTCTCAGAAGGTGTTGACAATTATAAGCATTTGCATTCTCTTTGAAATCCTGAACATGACTCATTGAAAAGGTGAGTATCAACATGTTTACTGGTTTGTGGCGACTCTTGTCTCTCAGTGCTTTGACAGCTGCTGCTACTCCTAAGCAGCACTTAGAAACTATTTTTTTTCTCATTAGAGATTGGAAGCCGTTCTTCCGTGGTATGACAGTGTACTCTTCCTATTTATTGACCATCTTTTGTGATTGATGCAGATAGTGTGCCCTCAACCTCCAGTCTGTTTCTAATCATTTAAGCTGATGCAGCCTTTTAAACAATGCAGTTTCTTTTCATTCATTCATGAAATGTGGGCATTCCTGTTTGGGCCAGCATTTGTTGCCCTTGAAAAGGCGGTGATAAAGTCTTCTTGAATTACTACAATCCACTCTGTCCAGCACAATCAGACTTTTACACATTTCAGTGAGATCCCTTCTCATTCTTCAATATACCATTACATCTAAAATATATTTAACGTCCAAATACATTTTAAATGGCCTGAAAATGATATCAAGTCACTTCAATTTTTTCTGAAGAAGGGTCCTGACCCAAAACGTCAACTTTCCTGCTCCTCTGATGCTGCCTGGCCTGCAGTGTTCCTCCAGCTCCACACTGTGTTATCTCAAGTCACTTCATGTCATCTTTACAAAAACATTCAAGCTGCTGCTGTACTTGGCAAGCTTTTAAGAAGTGTAGCCAGAGCACTCAATTTTTTCAGTTGGAAGATCGCTTGTAAGCTAAAGAACATTGGGCCCCATTACATCTTAAGATAAAACTAGTAAGATTATGTGCAACCAGCATATTATTCATTTATAGATAACAAGGTGTAGAGCTGGATGAACACAGCTGGCCAAGCAGCATCATAGGAGCAGGAA
>NW_025972459.1:0-945 GCF_021869965.1 Rhincodon typus
CCTCCCCCTCCTCCTCGAGCCTGTTACACAGGAACAGGAGGCCATTCTGCACTCCCCTCCTCGAGCCTGTCACACAGGAACAGGAGGCCAGTCAGCCCCTCCCCCTCCTCCTCGAGCCTGTTACACAGGAACAGGAGGCCGTTCAGTCTGCTTCCCCCCGTCGATCCGAACCCAGAAAAGGAAAGCAGGCAGCCAGACAAGCGCAGAAGGGGTGTGCGATATGTTTTATGTTAAAATATATAATAATTATTGCTAAAAAGCACTTCATTGAGATTCAAGATGCGTCATTAGGGCAAATCGTCGTCTTTTGAGCTGATCGGACACTCAGTCGAGCTTTCTATCTCTGTCTCTTTCTCTCTCTCTCTCCGTCTCTCTTTCTCTCCACCCGCCCCGTCTCTGTCTGTCTCTCTCTCTCACATTCAGAAGAGGTTCACTGCAGCTCGAACAGAAAAGTTCATGCGCCAAGGGCCAAAAGATCTGTGCAACGCGGCTAGCTCCGCACCTCTGAGTCAGTCGTTGGAACGTTGCAGCAGAATGCAGCGCAGGGGAAAGGGCCAGGAGTCTGAGGGCGGTGGGGAGCAGTGTAGGTGGTTGTGGAGGGGAGCTTCGTACGGCCGCAACAGGCTCGGAGGGTAGGTGGGGGAGGTGGGGGAGTGCACTGATGTGCCAGACTCAGTGCCATGCCGCAAACAGACGGGAGATGCATCGATGCGACGGCGGGGGGGAGCTCCCTGTTAACGTGAGAAGGAACGGCGCATTTAATATCACTGGGGATTGAGGTAGGGGGGAGGAAATCGGCGCACACAGAGACAGTATGTGTGTGTGCGTGCGCGCGCCACCATGTACCAGAGATACCCGACCCAATCCATTGCCAACCACCCCCCGGGCTAAGTAGGTTGGGGGGGGGGGGGGGGGGGGGGGGGGGGGGGGGGGGGGGGGGGGGGG
>NW_025972459.1:955-2303 GCF_021869965.1 Rhincodon typus
GGGGGGGGGGGGGGGGGGGGGGGGGGGGGGGGGGGGGGGGGGGGGGGGGGGTTGCGTGGGCCTCATCACCAAGTCAGCGCCAGCGATATCGGGGTCGGAAGGGGCATGAACCCGACAGCAGAGGTGGGGGGAACGTCAGGGAGAGCCCCACCCCACCCCGGCCTCCCAACCTCCCTTCTCCCCCACCCCCTCCGGGCCGGTCAGGACGATGATGGGCTGAGGGAGGAAGAGGTGGTGTTGGGGTGGGGTGGGGGGCGGGTAAGCGGAGGGGGCAGCGGGACAGGACCCGGGACGGCTCCCCACCCTCCTCCCCACCCAGGGGTGGGGGTCCCGCGGCCTCGCTAGGGTCTGCCTGGCCACCCGACCCGGGTTCGATGGTACTGTCGGTGCACGGCTTCCGCTCTGGCCTTCAGCGCCCACATCTCCTCCTGGATAAAATCCGTCACTGCCTTCCGCATCTCCATCTGTCGGGGGGGTGGGAAGCAGGGGGAGTGAAAAGGGGAGACAGAAATCAGCTTTCATTCGGGAACAGGAGGCCATTCACCCCCTCCTCCACCCCGAGCCTGTCACCCAGGAAACAGGAGGAAGCTGCTCAGCTCCGCTCACTTGCCCTGGAAGCGAGGGATACGAGGCCGCAGGGAGCGTGTTCCTCGCCGGCGGAAGGAAACTCCCCCAGTCACGCGAGGCTGCCGCCCTCCCCAGCTGGCGACACCCGCAACCGATGAGTGACAGGTAACGGCTTGTGGTGGAGTGGGGGGATGTGGCCATCGTACCCATCAGCCCCTGTTTCTGCAGGTGGTTGCTTGCCATGGCCGCGTTTGGTTTTCTTGCAGAACGGTCCTGAAGAGGGAAGGACTAAAGAAGCCTCCTCAACCACTCCCCCAACGCCCCCCCCCCCCCCCCCCCCCCCCCCCCCCTCACACCCCCCACCCCGGCACCTCAGGGAAATGTTTAAGTTCCATTCCGCCAATTAATACGCTCCTCCCCCCCCACCCCACCCTGCAACTCCCCCGTCCCGTGATCCTGAACCGTGTACTCGCCCCAATCACCCAAAGCCCAACAAAAATCCCTCCCCCACCCCAAATCCTGGCTTTACGATGACCCACAACCCCCACCACACCACCCACGCTCCCCCCCCCACCCACCAAACCCCGCTTAGAGAAGGGAACGAGGCGGGAGTCGAGAAAGAGAGGATTGTAGAAGGAATGGGGAGGGAGGGAAGGGGTGAGAGAGAGGGATGGGGCAAGATAGATAGAGAAGGGGTGATGGAACGAGATGGGATGAGAAAAAGAGAGAGGGAACGGGAGAGAGAGTGTGAGGGAAGGGGGGGGAGAGAGAGAGAAGGGGG
>NW_025972459.1:2403-3254 GCF_021869965.1 Rhincodon typus
CGCTGACCCTCCCACAGGGCCCGCTCCCTCGGAGCTGATCCTCTGACAGCGCCTGCTCCCTCAGCACTGACCCTCTGACAGCGTCCGCTCCCTCGGAGCTGACCCTCCTACAGCACCCACTCCCTCACCCTCCGACAGCGCCCGCTCCCTCACCCTCCCACAGCGCCTGCTCCCTCAGAGCTGACCCTCCTACAGTGCCCACTCCCTCAGTGCTGACCCTCTGACAGCGTCCGCTCCCTCGGAGCTGACCCTCCGACAGCGCCCGCTCCCTCACCCTCCAACAGCGCCCGCTCCCTCGGTGCTGACCCTGCTGACCTGTTGTGGGTGCAGTTATATCAGGGCACCCCTCCCTTGGGGATGGGGTGGTATCAGACAGACACTGACAAGCCACGCTTCTGCCAACTTTTGCTTGGAGCCGGGCAAGAGCAGGAAAGACTTACCTACGTGCCAGAGAGGCAGGATTGTTGGATTGAGAGCACACTCCGAGATTAGTCTGCCAATTCCTGCAGCAAAGATGGAACACACAATACCGTGAGCTGTCAGTGTGCATGGGGACAGACTACACCCTATTCCTTTCCCATCCCGTATCCAGGAATAGCTCCCATCCATGTAACAGGCTCGAGGAGGGGGGGCTGAATGGCCTCCTGTTCCTGCGTAACAGGCTCGAGGAGGAGGAGGGGGGGCTGAATGGCCTCCTGTTCCTGCGTAACAGGCTCAAGGAGGAGGAAGGAGGAGGGGGAGCTGAATGGCCTCCTGTTCCTGCGTAACAGGCTCGCAGGAGGAGGGGGGTCTGAATGGCCTCCAGTTCCTGCGTAACAGGCTCGAGGAGGAGGAGGGGGGGCTGAATGGCC
>NW_025972459.1:3354-9690 GCF_021869965.1 Rhincodon typus
GGAGGAGGAGGGGGGGCTGAATGGCCTCCTGTTCCTGCTTAACAGGCTCGAGGAGAAGCGGGGTCTGAATGGCCTCCTATTCCTGTGAAACTGGCTCACGGGAGGAAGGGTAGGGCTGAATGGCCTCCTGTTCCTGTATGGTCAGTCCCCTGTGTTTGGGTTATGTTTGACCGGGGGAGAACTCACCCCACTTCAGCCTCACAAACTCCTGGGTCATGTTCACCTTTCCTGGTGGAAGAAGCACAGGAATAATTAGACATGAAGGCAGGCAGAGGGCGACATATAGCAGGAGCTCTTCTCACTCCGAACAAACGTGCTATCACGAAGAAACTACTGGGTCACCCATTCTCCCCACGGGAGCCAGTCCACCCCCTCCGTTCTCCCCATTCTCTCCCTGCGGGAGCAACTCCCCTCCGTTCTCCCCACTCTCCCCCGGGGGCCAGGCCCCCCCACCCCCTGCCCCCCCCCCCCCCACGTGGGAACGCATCCCCCCCCCGCATTCTCCACGGCCACCCCACCCCGATCCCCTAATTTAGCTGCCCTCCTGAATCCTATAAAGAGTCTGGTGTGAGGCCTGGGGTAGGGGTGGAGGGAGCGGGGTGGGGATTGGAGGGGTGTGGTGCTGGCAGGAAAGAGGCTGGCGTATCACCCTGGTGGGGCCTGGAGTCAGGCACAGGCCCCAGACCCGAGTATGGACTGAGCACATCGAGATTTCCTGAAGGGGTTCGTGAGTGGACAGCGTAGGTCTGAGGGAGGGTCGGGTCGAGGGGCAGCTGAGCCCAGGTGAGCATTTCACACAACCCCCTTCAGGATTCGTCTGGCTTGTCTGAAGTTAAACTCTGCTCCCTGCGCCCCGTTTCCCCAAAAAGCCGCCCGTCTTCCCAATGGGCCGGTGTCGAAGCGAGAGAGTCTGTCTCCCACCTTCTGGGAAGAAGTGGATCCAGTCCCCATGGTTCAACTTCTCCAGGAGGAAGTCCATCCCTTTCTGGTACACCCCGTCGCCTGGGGATATATGACAGACAACAAGAGGAGGGAATCAGAACCGGGATCTCGACTGATGTTAATCCCTCTCCCTCACACTGTCACTCAGTAACCCCTCTCCCACCCAGAGCCCTGTGTTACTGACTGTATCCCTACTGATGTTAATCCCTCTCCCTCACACTGTCACTCAGTAACCCCTCTCCCACCCAGAGCCCTGTGATACTGACTGTATCCCTACTGATGTTAATCCCTCTCCCTCACACTGTCACTCAGTAACCCCTCTCCCCCACCCAGAGCCCTGTGTTACTGACCGTATCCCTACTGATGTTAATCCCTCTCCCTCACACTGTCACTCAGTAACCCCTCTCCCCCACCCAGAGCCCTGTGTTACTGACCGTATCCCTACTGATGTTAATCCCTCTCCCTCACAGTCACTCAGTAACCCCTCACTTACCTCGAATGACAGGCACACACTTTCCCAAGCTGAAAAACTTCGAGTGAAGCTCTTTGGTGAAGCAGATATCAGCAGCTGCAGGGGTCCTGCAGGCCAAGAGAGAGAGAGAGAGAGAACGGCACGTTCGTGGACTGCCCGTGTCAGTGCTCCAAATCCCCGGCCACATCCCGCACGCACTCAGTTCTGCAGCAAGTGAGGCACTGAGATGACACCAGTCAGACAGAATTTGCACCAACGACCACGGTGTGAAAAAGCAACTGGATCTGGTCCAGGTCTGCCAGGTAGGGATTGGGAAGGTTAGATCGCACACAGCAGCGGGGTGCGCCCCAAACTGAGCATTCCCCACACGAGGAAGGCCGATTCGCTTTAAACCATCCGGCAGAGCCAGTAACATGGGGGCTCTGTTCCGCGTCTAACCCCGTGCTGTCCCTGTCCTGGGAGTGTTTGATGGGGTGACAGTGTAGAGGGAGCTTTACTCTGTATCTAGCCCTGTGCTGTCCCTGTCCTGGGAGTGTTTGATGGGGGGACAGTGTAGAGGGAGCTTTACTCTGTATCTAACCCCATGCTGTCTCTGTCCCTGGGAGTGTTTGATGGAGGGGGGGACAGTGTAGAGGGAGCTTTACTCTGTATCTAACCCCCTGTCCCTGGGAGTGTTTAAGCGGGGGGACAGTGTAGAGGGAGCTTTACTCTATATCTAACCCCCTGTCCCTGGGAGTGTTTGATGGAGGGACAGTGTAGAGGATGCTTTACTCTGTATCTGATACTCACCATCGCATACGCCTTATGTTCTTCAAATATTTTAGCTCCAAGATGCCTGTGATGGGGATGAAGAGAACCAAATGTTTTACAAAGAGAGTGGAAACACACACACACTCACACACACACACACAGGCACTAACACACACACACAGACGCACTAACACACATGCACACGCACTAACATACACACACACGCACACACGCACTAACACACACACAGGCACTCACACACACACAGGCACTAACACACACACAGGCACAGGCACTAACACACACACACACACACACACACGCGCACTAACACACACAGACGCACTAACACACACACACAGACGCACTAACACACACACGCACATGCACTAACACGCACACGCACTAACACACACACACAGGCACTAACACACACACGTGCACTAACACACACACACGCACTAACACACACACGCAGTAACACACACACACAGACGCACTAACACACACACGCACATGCACTAACACACACACGCACTAACACACACACACACACAGGCACTAACACACACACACACGCACCAACACACACACACACACGCACCAACACACACACACACGCACCAACACACACACACACGCACTAACAAACACACACACGCACACACACAGGCACTAACACACAGAGGCACTAACACACAACATAGGCACTATCACACACACACACACACACACACACACACACACACACACACACACAGACAGACACACACACACACAGACAGACAGACACACACACAGACAGACAGACACACACACACACAGACGCCTCACCCCAGATGTGTGGGTCGTCCATGCAGGACTGGTGGTTGGCGACGGTGATGAGGGGTTTCCCTTGAGGTCGTTTCTCGATGAGCTCATACAGAACCTCCTTGTTGTGGACAGTCAGGTAGTTCATGTATTCTGTAATGTGGGAGGCCAGGCAGGTTAGTGTATGTTCTCCCCCCCGCCATGTCAACACTGCTCCCCCAGTCACAGGGAGAACTCAAACACAGGCCAGCCGCCACCCTAACACACCCACCGACCCTCGTCCCCGACCCTCCCGCGGCGACCGCTCCCTCGTCCCAGACCATCCCGCGGCGACCGTTCCCTCGTCCCTGACCCTCCCGCGGCGCCCACACCCTCGTCCCCGACCCTGGCGCCCGCTCCCTCGTCCCCGACCCTCCCACGGCGCCCGCTCCCTCGTCCCCTACCCTCTGACGGCGCCCGCTCCCTCGGCCCCGACCATGCCACGGCGCCCGCTCCCTCGGCCCCGACCCTCCCACGGCGCCCGCTCCCTCGTCCCCTACCCTCCCACGGCATCCGCTCCCTCGTCCCCTACCCTCTGACAGTGCCCGCTCCCTCAGCACTGACCCTCCGAATGCGCCCGCTCCCCTCAGCATTGACCCTCCGACAGTGCCCACTCCCTCGGCGCTGACCCTTCGATGTCTCCCGCTCCCTCAGCGCTGACCCTCCGATGGCTCCCGCTCCCTCGGCGCTGACCCTCCAACAATAGGACACTCCCTCACCTTATTGAGTTGACCCCGTCTCCCTCTCCCCGTCTCCATGCCTCTCGCTTTTCTCTCCTTGTCAGCATTGTCCTTCCTCCCTCCCTCCCTGATCCCCTCTAGTCACCCTCTCCATCGCTCTCCAACCCCCCCTCGCCACTGGCTCTGCACCCCCAACATCTTTTCCTCTCTATCCATCTCAATCTGCCTCGCTCTCGCTGAGATTGCCTCGTCCCGCTTCCTCTCCCTCCGCCGTTGCCTCCTCCTTCCCCTTGTCCATCCTGACACCCTTCGTGTTGGCGTCCCTGTCTCCTGGATCCCCCACCAACCCCCGCCCCCCCCAAACCCTCGCCGTCCTGAGGCAGGTGGGTGGCGGGGTAGGGAGTCATGTCCGCCCCTCACTCAACTGGTCAAGACGCGGCTGTAGATGCCCACCACAGCCGTTACCATGGCGCTGCTGAGCGTCCAGGTCCAGCTCTGGCGGCTTGGGAATGGCCACTTCACATCCAGGGGCATCCTACCGGGGTTTTGGGGGGCGCGGGATGGGGCGTGGTGGCGGATGGGGGGTGTGTTAGGGGAGGGTAGTAAGGACTCGGGTTGAAACGACTGTGGGAACCAGCCAAGCTCTTGTTGGTGCAACTGTTTGATTGGTGGGGGTGGGGTTGCAGGGGGTGGGGGGTGTGGGGGGGGACGGGGGTGGAGGTCAGTCGAAGCTAATGTCTCAGATAGGGTAAGACGACGGTCTGGATCGATCGAGATGAGGATGAGGATTGGTTAAGTCCGGAGTCCAGAGATTGGTCAAGGCAAGGGTCAAGACCAACAAGAGACGAGAGGCCCGATTGGTCGAGGCAAGAGTCAAGACCGACAAGGGACGAGAGCCCAGATTGGTCGAGTCAAGACCGATTGAGACGAGAGCCCGGATTGGCCGAGGACCGACTGAGACGAGAGCCCGGATTGGCTGAGGACCGACTGAGACGAGAGCCCGGATTGGCTGAGGACCGACTGAGACGAGAGTCCGGGGTCGGCCGGGACGAGAGTCCGGATTGGTCGAGCCAAGGATCTGGATTGATTGAGACGAGGCTCCGGATTGGTCGAGGCCCAAGAGACCGGATCGATCGAGACGAGACTCTGGATTGGCGAAGACGAGAGTCGTTCGGATTCCTGCGCCGGGCTCGGACACCTCCAGATCCAGATCAGGCGGGCGCGCGTGGCAGGGTTCGGGGATGTCCTGCGGAGGGAAAGAGAAGGTAAGGAACAGCCGGAGGAGGGTCAAAGGGGCATGCCGGAGCGGTGGTGGTGGTGGTGGGGGGTCAAAGGTCAAGAGACGCCAACGTCCCTTTGAAAAGGTCCCCCCCTACCCCCCCCAACGTAAACGCCCCAGGATGGGGCTCTGGATCCGTGCGACGCGTTAGACCTCCCCCCCGCCCAAAAATAAACTTTTAAAATCCTCCCCAGGGTTGGGGGGTGTTGGGAGGGCGTCCTAAACATGGCAAAAACACCAAGCCGCCAATGAAGGGAATTCTGCAGCGGCGCTTTCCCCTTCCCCTCTCCCCGTTTCAAAAACGGAATTAATTTTTTTCCCCCACCCCTCCTAATATAAAATTAATTAAAAAGCCAATTTAAAACAAGGGGAATTACTTCTTTTAAAAAGAATACAAGACATTAGGTCCAGAGACCAACCTGGGAGGGTTGAGGGAAGATTGGAGGGGGGCTTATATTAAAAAAAAGAGATTTTGCAGGGTGGGGGAGTGAAGAGGTCGGGAGGGAGCCCAGCACCAGAGGCCGAGGCTTCAAAGCCGCCCCCAGAAATGACTAGGCCGCTGTTGCCGGGGGCAACGGAGAGGAGGCGTGGCCTTGAGCGCCGCGCTGTGTCGCCACGGCGCGGGCGTCCTCCCGGGTGTCGCCGGGAAATGTAGTTCCACCCGCCGTCGTCATGTGACCAGTCGTCTTCTTTCTGTTAAATTGTTTTAAATCCATACCAGATGAGTTTGTCATTTTTTCAGGATGCCTTGTCAACCCCGTTGAGCGAGAAGTAAAACGACCTTCGCTTCAGGAGTTTTAATTTTGAAGATCAGACTCACCGGGGTTATAGAGCATGCGCGCTAGGCCCGCCGGGGCTTCTGGGAGTTGTAGTTTTTATTGTCCCCAAAACCCTGGCGGCCATCTTGCCTGTGTGGCCAATGGGCCATTGACCAGGTGGGCTCCAACCCTGGGTGGGATCAGACCCTCTCCCTTTTCCATTTACCCCTTCTCATTTCATTTATTGTGACTTAGGAGGGAAAGCCGGGGCCCATTCCAACGTATTTGCGCAGCCTCCAACTGTCCCGAATGCGAAGGGCTGAATGGCCTCCTATTCCTGAGTAATAGGCTCAAGGAGGAGTGGGGCTGAATGGCCTCCTGTACCTGTGTAACAGGCTCGGGGACGGGGTGGGGGGAGCGGGAGCTGCTGATAGTCCCCGTCCCCTCGGCACTGACCCTCCAACAGCGCCTGCTCCCTCGGCGCTGACCCTCTGATGGCGCCCCATCCCTGGGCGCTGACCCTCCAACAGCACCCGCTCCCTCGGCGCTGACCCTCTGACGGCGCCCCATCCCTCGGCGCTGACCCTCTGACGGCGCCCCATCCCT
>NW_025972460.1:0-9690 GCF_021869965.1 Rhincodon typus
GGCGGGGATGAGAGGGAGGGTTGGTCATGGGATGAGGGCAGGGGTGGGGAGATTTTGAAACCGGTAAAGTCCACATTGAGATCATTGGACTGTAGTCTCCCAAGGCGGAATATGAGGTGCTGCTCCTCCAGTTTCCAGGTGGCATCATTGTGACACTGGAGGAGGCCTAGGATGGACATGTCACCCAGGGAGTGGGAGGGGGAGTTGAAATGGTTCATGACCGGAAGGTGTTGTTGTTTTTCACGAACAGAGCACAGGTGCTCTACAGAGAGGTCTCTGAGCATCTGCTTGGTCTCACCGATGTAGAGGAGGCCACATCGGGAGTAGCGGATGCAATAGACCATGTTGATGTATGTGCAGGTGAACCTCTGACTGATGTGAAAGGTTTGTTTTGTGCCTTGAATGGAGGTGATGGGGGAAGTTTGGGAGCAGGTGTAGCATTTCCTGCGATTACCGGGAAAGGTGCTGGGCATGGTGGGGCTAGTGGGGAGCGTGGAGTGGACACTCGAGTCGCGGAGAGAGCAGTCCCTATGAAAAGCAGATTGGGGTGGGGGGGAATATATCTTTGGTTGTGGGGTCAGATTGTAGGTGACGGAAGTGGCAGAGAATGATACATTGGATACGGAGGTTAGTGGGGTGATACGTGAGAACAAAGGGGATTCCGTCTTTGCTTTTGTTGGGGGGGGAGGGGATGTGATGCTTCTCTGTTGCTGCCTGGCCTGCTATGTTCCTCCAGCCCCACGTTGTGTTATCTCTCCAGCATCGACAATTCTTACTACCTCCCAGAAACATGAGCCTTCATTGTACTCCTTCTGTGGCAATAATGTCCTTCCTGAGGTAAGGAGACTAAAAATTGCAGGTGCGGTCTAACTAAGCTACTATACACTTGAAATAAGACTTCAGTACTCCTGTGCTCAAATCTTCAGGCGATAAAGATTTACATTTGTTAAGTCTTCCTAATAGCTTGCTGAACCTGCATGTTAGTTTTCAGTGACTTATTGATAAGGTTACCCAAGTTGCTTTGCATGGCTGTATTTTCCAACTTCTCACCATTTGAAAAAATACCCTGCAGATTTGTTCTTCCTGCCAAAATGGATTATCTCAGCTCTTTTAAAACGATATTCCATCTGCCATGTTTTTGCATGACCAATAAGCCTGTTCAAATCCTCCTGAAAACATTTTACATTTTCCATACAACACACTTTTTTGGACAAATTTGAAAATATTACACTTGGTCCCCGTGTCCAAAACATTGATATATATTGTAAACAGCTGGGGCCTAAGTACTAACCCTTACAGTGACGCACTAATCATAGTCGGCCAATGTGAGAGGTCCTCATTTATTGATACTCTCTGTTTTCTGTCTTTTAGCCAATCCTTAATCCATACCAGCATATTATCTTTTATACCATGGATTTTAATTTTGCTCAGAAATCACATGACATCAGATTATAATCCAACAGATTTATTGAAATCACAAGCTTTCAGAGCATTTCTCCTTCATCTCAAGTGGAGGGAACCGCACAGGCACGGAATATATAGGTGGAGAACAATGGCAAAATAATTCCAGGTAATTAAGAGTGTCAACAGATAAGTACAAGTAGTGTTGAGTGGAGTGTCGACAGCTGAATAACAAGTCTTTGCAGGTGATCAGAAGTGTCAAACAGTGTGAGTAAAGTGTCAACAGTTGAAGAATAAGTGAAGGGATGACCTATGAACTGATTAACTAGGGCAAAGGAGATAATTACAAAAATCAAAAATAAGATGGTGCTAGAGACAAACAAAATGGTTGGAATAACGTGATAAGTATCAGAGTCACCATCACCTTGATAACTTGTTATTATCTCTCTACCTTAATTAATTTGTACAGTTTTGGATTATTTGTTACTTTGGTTAGACACTCGTTATGAGACTGATACCTATCATCATTTGAAAACTTGTGATTTCAAATGAACCTATTGTTCTATAACCTGGTGTCTGTGACTTCTGACTTTGTCCACCCCAGTCCAACACCAGCACCTCTACATCCTGGCTATAATTTTGCTAACCAATCTCCTGTGGGGATCTTAGCAAAAGTCTTCTGAAAAACCAAAAAGAAGACATCCATTGACTCCCTTTAATCAATTTTGTAACATTCGCAGAAAGCTCCAACAAGTTTGCCAAACACAATTTTCCAATCACAAATCTGTGTTGACATTGCCTAATCAGATCAGTATTTTTCTGAATGTCCATTTACCGCATCCTTTATAATAGAGATTCCATTTTCTCTGCTACTGATATAAGACTGATGGGCCTGTAGTTCCATATTTTGTTTTCCTTGTTCCTATCTTAAATAGTGGGTGGCATTTGCAAGTTTCCAATCTGCAGGAATCATTCCACAAATTGTGCAAGATTATCATAAATGTATCAACTATATGTGTAGCCAACTCCTTCAACACTCTGGAGTCTACACTATCAAGTCCTGGGACCTCAGCTAACAAGGTGTAGAACTGGATGAACACAGCAGACCAAGCAGCATCAGAGGAGCAGGAAAGCTGACGTTTCGGGTGAACAAGTCCTGTAACAAGTCCTGGGACCTATCAACTTTCAGCCCATTAATTCTTCTAGCTTTTTTTTTCAACTGCTTATTCTTCGCAGTCATTTAGGTCTCTATTTTTTTAAAGATTTCTTGCTTCTTCCTCAGTGAAAACAGTCGCTAAGTTATCAATTAGCTTTTCTGCCATTTCTCTAATTCCCATTACAAGTTCTGCTAACTCTGCTTTTAATGTACTCACAGTCGTCTTAACAAAACATTTCCTATTTACAAACCTGGAGAAGTTTGCAGTCCATTTTTATGGTTTTTGGTAGATTGCATTTATATTCTAGTTTTTCTTTCCATACCAACCCTTGAATTTATTAATATTTCTGGCCACTTTATAAGCCTTTTCTTTTAATCATATGCAATCCCCAAATTCCTTTGTCAGCTACGATTGATTGACCTTTTTTGAATTTTTACACTTTTTAGGAATGTATAATTGCTGTAAGCCACATAATACTTCTTTATAGATTGTCCATGGTCTATGGTACAGCAATGCCCTTTAATATCCTTTCCAAATTCAACTCAATTAACTCGTGCCTCATGTTTTCATAATTTCCCTTATTTAAATTTAATGCCCTTGCATCAGATTGATCTACTGCACTTTCAAACATAATGTAAAATTCTATCATGCTGTGGTCACTCACACCGAAAGGTTCTTTTACAAAATTATTAATTAACTCTCTTTCATTATATAAAAATAGACCCAAAATAACCTGTCCTCCAGTCAGATCTTCAACATGCTGCTCGAGAAAACCATTCTTAAGATACACCAAAAACTTGTCCACCATGGCTTTAGTGCTCATTTGGTTTATCCAGACAATATGGAGATTGAAACCACCTATGATTACGATGTTGCATATGCCGCAAGCTTCTCTCATCTATACCATGCCCTTCACTACTATTACTATTTGATGACCTGTTGATAACTCCAACCACTGTCTGCAGGTCCTTGCTGTTTCTTAGTTCCACCAAACAGATTCCAACATTGTCCTTCCAATCTGAGATCCTGCCATACCAATGTACTAACTTATCTCATGTTATCAGTGTAACTCTACTTCCTTTTCCTTCTTGTCTATCCTTCCGCAATGTCAAAAATCCTTCAATATTCAATTCCTGCCCTGGTCACAATGCAGTCATGTTTCTGTAGTGTCATTGATATCATAATCATTTATCTCTATTTGTACCTATAGATCATCCTGTTATTATGTTCAGAATGACTGCAGGAGAAAACCATGCTATTCTAAATTTATGAAAATTATTTTGCCTGTGCCATTTTCTCTTTTGAACTATCCATACCTGAACAAGGTAACAGTTTTCTTCTCATAGATTAACCCATAACATTTATGTTTATGTGCACTCCCTCAAACCTTTGTTTGGTCATTGAGATAATTCTTGTTTAGAATACTTGTTTGGAATATGGAGAAGCCAAATATTAAGCTCAATTTCTTTTCACTGACTTGGGAAATTCTAGTGTCAAAATTGTATTCATTATCTCTCATTTTCCACAGAATAAAAAGAGCAGTAATATGTTTTGTGGCTGGAATAGTTTATGATTTCAGACTATTAATTAATTATTTTGGAAACATGATTCAAGAACTCTTAATAAGCAACCATTGGATAATAGGGTATCAGAGTAGGTTTCCAATCAGGAATGGTTAGAAGTAAAATAACAAATTGGTGTAAGTATTACCTAAATTTGACAATTCAGGACAATGAGCATCTTGCTTTATTAGTGTAAAGATGTAAGCCCTGAAATGTCATAGTTTTACATACAGATTCATATAATTTTTTTCCTTGAGCAACAGATTGGGTAGAGAAGCTGTTTCTGCCTTTTTCTGTACAGAAATGATTTTCTACCTCCCCTCAAGATCTCTCTTCACCCAAGTTTCCAAAATTAATTTGGCTGTTCTTTTGATCTGCGGAATTTAGGTTGCCACAGGGAATATTGATAAGGCCATTTACTGCAGGCGTTAATCAGATTACTGCTGATACACTTGTTTGGGGAACTGTTCAACTGTAACATTTTCAATTACGAAAACAACATGAGCTAGGGCCCTCCAGTTTGTAGCATTGCTGTCTTTCCCAAGAAATAGGGCACAATAGATGGTTCTAAGTTGCTTTACGAACTTCTGTAGGTAATGCTGCAGAAACAAATGATTTCTCCAACTTGGCGAAATTAGAAAAAACAAATCAATAGATAGCTTGTAAATTACAAGGCTGCTGCTGCTATGAACAATAATCCCACCAAAATTTGCTTCAGTGGCAGTAGATGAGCAATACAACAAAGTACATATCTAAGATTTTAGAGTAGATTTGTAGCTTGGGTTGTGGATGTTGTGGTTGGTTGGCTTGCCGAGCTGGTTCATTGTTCTGCAGGCATTTCATTACCCTGCTGGGTAACATCATCAGTGCAGCCTCCGATGAAGGGCTGTTGTGTTTTCCTGCCTGTTATTTAAACTCTGGTGTCCGTTGAGCTGGATTACCTCACTTCCGGTTTTACTTCGCAATGGAGTGTATATCGGGTCTAGCTCTATGTGTTTATTGATGGCTTTCTTAGTGGAGTACCAGGCTTTTAGGAATTCCCGTGCTCGTCTCTACTTTACCTGTCCCAGGATCCTGGTGTTGTCCCAATCGAATTGTTGGTTCTCCTTATCCATGTGGATAGAGATGAGTGAGTATTGGTCGTGTCTTTTTGTTGCCAGTTGATGTTCGTGTACCCTTGTGGTTAATTTCCTTTCTGTTTGTCCAATGTAGTGTTTGTCGCAGTCTTTGCAGGGAATCTAGTATATGACATTGTCCTGTCCATAGTGGGTAGTGGGCCTTTGGCTCTGGGGAGCAGTTGGCATAGGGTTGATGTGGGTTTGTGTGCTACTTTGATGCCCAGTGGTCGTAGGAGTCTTGTGGTCAGTTCAGATGTGTTCCTGATGTAAGGTAGCGTGGTGAGTGTGTTGGGGCATGTAGTATCTTCCTGTTGTCGTGCATGTGATAGGCATTTTCTGACCCATTTTTTCGGATATCCATTGTATTTATACTTGGAAGAGGTACTCTTCTTCTTCTTGGAAAATGCTCCGATGAAAACAAAATCTTAGGAAACAATATCATAATTTTTCACCTCAGTTTTACCAAAAGCAGCAGAATAAAATTAACAAAAGCAAAAGGATGCTGAAGATATGAAACTAAAACAGAAAGTGCTGGAGAAAATCAGCAGGTCGAAAAGCAGCTGTTGCGACAGATGTAAAGCTGCAAGTCCAATATGATTCTTCTTCAGAACTTCAAATGAGGTTCAGAAAAGAAAAGTTATATTTGTAATGCAGAATACGCATTTTTTGATAGAGGATATTTTGACTGCAACACTGGGTCTTGAAATGACTAGACCGAGCTCTGATGGCTGAATTTTACCAGAAGTCAGCTATGTGTCAATTTGGTGAGTTTCATAGAGGGCTTCTCTCCTTGAGCCCTTGCAAGCATTTTTGTGCGATTCTCAGCAGGTGACCATAGAGCACTGTGCCTCTATGGCACTCTGCTCACACAGTATTCTGCTCTGTAATGGCAAACTGCTTACCACTGCTGGGACCTTGAGGGATTCCCAGCGCTGATGCCATTCTTAAAGTCCACTTGTGCACCAAGTCAAGCGCTGCCACCCAGGAGTTGATCTTCACAGTAGATCTTGTGGGTGGTAAATGAAAAAGAACTATGTCTGAGGGAACATGGGCAACACGGCTTTATGCCATTTAAAAATCTAGCTGCACTGACTACCTGTCCTTGGTGTAATCTTATCTTAGAATCCTGTCAAGGGGTGTGCTACTGTTTCCGTAATGTCCAGTGTAGGCAGACATCTTCTCATTAATCAATACGGGAGTATCACATGCCAGAAAACCTTCAAATGGTTGAAAACATTCACTTTTATACAGCAACAGCAAAAGTGATGAAAGACAAACAAAGATAATAAGTTTGCAGATGATATCAAAATAGAAGGTGATGTGGACAGCGAAGAAGGCTATCTCAGTGTACAACGGGATCTCAATCAGATGAGCCAATGGGCTGAGAAGTGGTAGATGGAATTTAATTTAGATAAATGTGAGGTACTGTATTTTGGAAAGGCAAATCAGGGCAGGACTTATACACTTAATGGTCAGGTCCTGGGGAGTGTTGCTGAACAAAGAGACCTTTGAGTGCAGATTCATAGTTCCTTGAAAGTAGAGTCACAGGTAGGCAGGATAGTGAAGAAGGCATTTGGTATGCCTGCCTTTATTGGTCAGTGCATTGAGTATGGGAATTGGGAGGACATGTTGCGGCTGTACAGGACATTTGTTAGGCCACTATTGGAATGCTGCTTTCAATTCTGGTCTCCCTGCTATAGGAAGGATGTTGTGAAACTTGAAAAGGTTCAGCATTTGCAAAGATGTTGCCAGGGTTGGAGGGTTTGAGCGAGAGGGAGAGGCTGAATAGGCTGGGGTATTTTCTCTGGAGCGTCAGAGGCTGAGGGGTGACCTTATAGAAGTTTATAAAATCATGAGGGGAATGGATATGGTAAATAGACAAAGTATTTTCCCTGGTGGGGGGAGTCCCAAACTAGAGTGTGTAGTTTTAAGGCGAGAGGGGAAAGATTTAAGAGGAACCTAAGGGGCAATTTTTTCACACAGAGGCTGGTGCCTGTATGGACTGAGCTGCCAGAGGATGTGGTGGAGGCTGGTATAATTACAACATTTAAAAGGCATCTGGATGAGTACATGAACAGGAAGGGTTTAGAGGGATATGGGCCAAATGCTGGCAAATGGAACTAGATTTATTTAGGGTATCTGGTTGGCATGGACGAGTTGGACCAAAGGGTCTGTGTCCATGCTGTACATCTCTGATTCTATGACTCTATAGGCTGTATTTGTTTCCGGGACCAGACAGGGGCAGCTTGCCTTTTGAACAGTGACAATGAATCATCACTGCAACCAGCTCACATCTATTGGAACCAAAGTTTCAAATAACCAACTGTCTAGCTTGTTGCACTTGATGAAGCACTGTTCTATCATGTTCATGCTATCATTCCTCCCGCCCAATGTTCTCATCTTCCTCTTTGGAAGACTGCTGTCGATCTCCCAGTTGTTCAGAGTCCATCATGTCTCCAGATTGCCAATTCTGTGCAGAGGGCAGCATATTAGGACTGTGCAACACACTGTGTGTGTAGTCTTTTCATCATCAGGCCTATCGTCTGCTCCTCAATGGCCCTGGTTGGAGAATGGGCAGGATTCTATCTATGCTCAGCCTCAGATAGGGGTTTTTGTAACAGAGCCATGAGCCATGGTTGCAGAGGTTGCTCCTTGCCTCTCAATAACAATCCTTATAAAGCACCTAGTCCTCGAAGCAAAGGAAGAACATGAGAGTTCTTCTTCAAAGAAATGGGCATCACAGCAGCTCCCAGTGTTCCTGGGTGCAAACTTACAAGATGTGGTATTAAAGATGATGATATTAACTGACTTGTATATTGAAGGAATGAAATCCTATTCTCTTATTGAAGTCAGCTACATTATGATAAGATGCCCTCAAAACAACATGTGTATAAGTCTTTAGCGCCCTGAACCTCGGGGAAGCTAGATATGTTGGCAAAGCCGAGTGCCAGGCTGCAACATTGATCTTTTAATTAGGAAATGAGATGAAGCGGTGTTATCTGGCTCAAATTACATCAGTAACAGCCTTGATGCATTTGTGGATTGAGAGTTGTGAGATCCCATACAAGTCCTCCAGTGGATCATAGATCATAGAATCCCTACAGTGTGGAAACAGGCCCTTAGGCCCAATAAGTTCACACCGACCCTCGGAGCATCCCACCCAGACCCATCCCCCTAATCTACACATCCCTAAACACTATGGGCAATTTAGCATGGCCAATCCCCCTGGCCTGCACATCTTTGGACTGGGGGAGGAAACCAGAGCACCCGGAGGAAACCCACGCAGACACGGGGAGAATGTGCAAACTCCACACACAGTCCCTCAAGGGTGGAATCGAACCCGGGTTCCTGGCACTGTGAGGCAGTGGTGCTAACCACTGAGCCACCGTGCCACCACAAGCAGTCGCCCAAGGCTGCAATCGAATCCAGGTCCCCAGTGCTGTGAGGCAGCAATGCTAACCACTGAGCCACCGTGCTGCCCTCCTTGGAAGGAAGTAGCTGCATAATAATTTAGTGCAGTCACCTTGTTAGCCACTGGGATACCCACCTCCCATTCCTTCAAGTCACAGGTCCCACCCTAGCAGTTAGCTGTGACAGTGAGTCAGTCTGTGGCAACACTGTCCCTTGCTCATTTAGTGGAAATAGCATCGAGGACAATTGATTTTGACTCTCCTTTACATCCTGAGGGCACATTTAGCTATGACACTTCATTTGGTGGATTTTCAGCAGCTGCCAGAGGTTGCTGTTGTTCTGAGCTTGCTGGTGTATCTTTTTTACCTCAATTATTCTGCACTTTAATTGCATCACCACTCCAGTGACAATGATCTCCGCTGTGACTGACTGCATTTGGCATGGTTCTAGTGAAACTTTGTGAGAAATAACAAACACAACAGGTCCTGACTAATATGAGCAGTTGGCACTTAAAAAATACTGTTCAGTTTATTCCTCCATCCATTGGGACATGGAGGACACTAACAAGCAGGGTCATGGAATACCTACGCATAGACCTTTGACATAGGAGCCTTATTCTGAAGAGTGCAGCACAAACCGTATCGTGCAAATAAAGAAGGAGATTATAACTGCTTTATGTTTACTGATACCTTCTTCCCCCACAACACTCAATAAAAGAAACATTACATATTAAAGCATGTTGTTGAATACAGTTCAGAGCAAGAGGAAATCAGTTCTATGTCCTTGTGCAGCCTACGAATTTGGAGATAGTTTTCATGAATTATGGCCCTCAGATGCCACTTTTAAGATTATCTGCGATTTCTTATGCTTCAGAGAGATGACTGTGACCAATCTGTAATGACCAATGATATGGTCAAGATTGCATATAACCAGAGATAGTAGGAACTGCAGATGCTGGAGAATCTGAGATAACAAGCTGTAGAGCTGGATGAATACAGCAGGCCAAGCAGCATCAGAGGAGCAGGAAAGCTGACGTTTCGG
>NW_025972461.1:0-9690 GCF_021869965.1 Rhincodon typus
TAACTGTAGTCTCAGCTGTGTCCATAGCCAGGGGAACATGGTAACACTGCATATTGTGATCGATGCCTTCCCTCTAATTTGAACAGCTACAGGAAAGCCTGCCCAGAACACCTGCCCCACAGTGCAATTGGCCAGTTATTGCAAATCTAGCTCTTAAAAGTCTGCAATTTGTTGTTGAAACAGCAAGTTAAGTGAAGCAGGGAGTGATTTTTGATTTAGAAAATCTAATTGTTTACTATGGCATTTGACAGACATAAATCACCATCATCAAGGTTCCCATTTCTGCTGCTTAGAAGAAGCTGGCAGATATTCTTATGATTATAATTTTAGACTAAACACAATTGAAATTATCTGATGGCAGTGAGGGTCCCTGTGGGTAATGGCTTACATTGCTATAGATATGTGTGAGGTCACTTGTAGAAGGCATACGAAAGGATTGTAATCCAATTCGGGGCTGAAAGCTAGCATCAAATTTACTAATGAAAAACCTCCATCCAAAATATCGCCCACCTGCAAATGTGCATAAACAGGTGTACCCTACATCATAAACATCCTGTGCTGTTAAAAATGGAGTATAACACAGATCTGAAATTACTAAAGTCAGTATGTAGACAAAGGCTTGCAGAATGCAAAAGGAAATAAGAAACTATTATTGAAGCTTGTGTTGATCTTTGAATAAAATTTGAATTGAACTTTAAAGTTCGCCAGCCTGGTAGAACACAAAGGATAGAGTCTTCCCTGCCCACCAAACAACCTGAGTATTGATGAGTCATTTGGGAAAATATGGCAAAATCAGAAAAAAAGAAAATGAAAAGCCCAATTCTACAACTGTTTTTGAACAGTGAGATGAGGATCTCACTATTTGCATATTATTCATATCTAATCTTGCCTCATTGATATGCATTTCCTACTCTCCTACATGCCAGATAGAAATTTGAAGGTGACAATTCCCAACATGAAAGTGAGAGTGAATACCTTTTGGCTCTATCTCATCACTTGCTCCTCCATATCTCCATCGTGGACAACAGAGCTCAACATCTCAGGTTAGGCTGAATGGGTTGTGACTACTCGCACACTTTGTCCATGGATGTTGACACCCAAGCTGTACCAGCTTTACTGCATCATTCAGCCTGCTTGTAATACAGTTCTCCAATGCTGCACTTTGGAGCACACCAGCACTTTGCATTGTAATGCTGCTGCCTGCTCACTTTACACACAAGGACAAGCCCCATCTCATGAGTTCAACCAGAGGGAACTTCAGGGTTCATGGCTTGCTTCACTCACTTTGCTTCTACTTGAATGCTTACATATCCAGCAGATACTGAGTACCATGGATTTCCCACCTGGAAGTTCCAACTTCCAGCATTCTGGGTGAATGTGTCCCATCTTATTTAAATGGAAACACCTCAGCTTCTAATTTTCACCTCCACTATCAGTACTTTCCCTTCTGATGAAGGAAACCTTGGAACTTTCCCAGTTTTTCATTCCTTGGCTACTTGCATTCCTTTCATGCTCCCATTTTCTATCCCTTTTGAATTTATGAAGGTGACAGAAAAAATGTTTATTTTTATGGATTAGGTTATAATCATCAACTGTTATTGCAGTTTGTCTAGCAGTTGCAACTCTTTGGTTCTTTGCCAATGACACAAAAGCAGGTAGGAAAATGAGTTGTGAAGAGGACATAAGTAAACTCCAAAAGAATTTGGATAGGTTAAGTGAGTAGGCAAAGAACTGGCAAGTGGAGTACAATGTGGGAAAGTGTAAAATTGTCCATTTTGGCAGAAAGATTAAAAGAGAAGCATATTATCTAAATGGTGAGAGGTTGCAGAGTTCTGTGTGTCCAAGTACATGATTAATGGAAGGTTAGTGTGTAAGGCAAGTAATCAGGAAAGCTAATAGAATATTATGTTTTATTGTGAGGGGAATTGATTGCAAGAGTAGGACGGCTATGCTTTAGTAATAAAGAGCATTGATACGACCGCATCTCAAGTGTTGTGTACTGCACTGGTCACCATTCTTATGGAAGGATGTTAATGAATTGGTAACAGTTCAGAGAAGGTGTACTCGACTAATGCCTCAAATGAGCAGATTGCCTTATCAGGAAAGACTAGGCATGTCGACTAGTATCCTGAGATAACAAGGTGTAGAGCTGGATGAACACAGCAGGCCAAGCAGCATCAGAGGAGCAGGATAGCTGATGTTTCGGACGAAAATTTTCTGAAGAAGGGTCTAGGCCCGAAACGTCAGTTTTCCTGCTCCTCCGATGCTGCTTGGCCTGCTGTGTTCATCCAGCTCTACACCTTGTTATCTCAGATTCTCCAGCATCTGTAGTTCCTGCTATCTCCGACTTGTATCCTCTCGGGTTTAGAAGAGTCAGAGGTGACTTAATTGAAACAGATAAGATCCTGAGGGGCATCCCTACCTTCACTCAGTAACGTCAAAGTGGCTTTGCAGCTTTTAAACCATAGAGCTTGGAAGCTATTGTTGAAAAGGGGGTGTGGTTTCAGAGCTTATCCACTCCACAGTTGCCTGTGTTATTGTTGAATTAGACTGCTCTTCTTTGGCAAGGAAGGTTCCAGACCTAAAAATTTGGATGTCTGATCTGGATGACAGAGTAACTAACAATCTAATAAAGACACACAGAAAAAATTCTGTACCCAGAAAAAGTGTTGGATGTGGAATTTATTATATTATGAAGTGATTGAAATAAGTAGCTTAGGGGTTTTCAGAACAAAAATGGACAATTACGTGAAAGGAAAGGTACAACATCTCCCATGTCTATGGCCTCACCTACTGAGAAGAAGAACAAGAGCAGGTAAAAACCAAAACAACTGCAGATGCTGTAAATCAGGAACAAAAACAAAGTTGCTGGAAAAGCTCAGCAGGCCTGGCAGCATCTGTGAAGAAAAAAAATCAGAGTTAATGTTTCGGGTCCGGTTCTGAGGAAGGGTCACCGAACCCGAAACATTAACTCTTATGTTTTTCTTCATAGATGCTGCTAGACCTGCTGAGCTTTTCCAGCAACTTTGTTTTTGAACAAGAGCAGATGTATGGCAACACCACCAACTGTAAGTTCTCCTCCAAGTTAATCACAATCGTAACTTGGAAATATATAGTTGTTTCTTCTCTGTGCCTCGTGAACTAGTGGAATGCCTCCCTAACAGCACTCTGACTGTATTTGCATTACGTGAACTGCAGCAGATCAAGAATGCTGCTCACCATCGTCTTCTTGAGGCCTATGAAGAATGGGTAATAGATAGCTTAGCCAGCAACTGCCACATTCTATGAATCAATAAAAAAATGCTAAAATGCTGAGATTTGTTAAATGGGAGGAGACCGCTGTGAAGTATGAATAGCAGCACAGATTATTTTGAGCTAAGTAATTTGTTTCAGTGCAGTATATTTGACTTCATTTATGCAATTTATAAGAGAAAATTGCCAGAAGAATAAGTCATCTCGTCTGGAACCCTGACAGCGTGTCTAATTGCTGAATGGAGTTTGCATTACCTTTCCATCATGGGTTTTATGGTTAGGTAATGAGAGGAATACCCCAAAATAACCCTCCATGATATGTCTCCTTGACAGAGATGGCTGGAAGACATGCTTACTCGCTGCTTGATCAGAATTTAACATTGTTGTAAGCAGGATGGAAACTGAGTGAACCTGGGTTTTTTTTTTCTATAAATTCTCTAACTCCCCTCTCTCCAGACAAGGTGACATTCTCATTCTTTCAGGTTGCATATATTTCAGGACATAAAAACAACTCAATGAATTGTAAATTTAATATGGTAGAAAATAATTTGCTCAATGTATAATAACTGTTTGGAATAATTTACCAGGCAAGACAATTTAATTAGAAATTTTAGGGGAATTTGTAGTGTAGTTCAATGCTAGCCTGAACCATTGGAAATGCAGGAGAAATGAGCTCAATGGATGAAATGGATTTCTTTCATTCTTGTTTTTTTTAATGATACTAAAAATGACTTTGGTCTCTTTGTTGATGATACCATTCTAATAAGACAATTTACCTTCCATAAGCAACAGTTGAAGTATTGCAAGCAAATATAAACAGATTTGAATAGCAGACAAATGTGTTTCTGTTAATGACTTTCTGAAAAAAACACTGCACATGATTTCTGGATTGCCCAACTGATTAACAATAAGACGTAGAATTCGACTCCTGCGTTTAAAGGGACACTCCAAGCTTGTAAATTGATAGATCTTGAATTTGGGAGAATATCTGAAGGAATAAGCAGAATGAAATCCATATAAAAAGGAGCTGGAGTAAGCCGCATGGCTCCTTGAGCCTGAACATGTGATTGATTGTGATTTCAACTCCACGTTCCCACCTATCCCCAATAACTCTTGACTCTCCTAGTAAAGAATCTCATGAGCCTACACCTAGAGTGTTGTGAACAAAATGGTTACCTACATTGGAGGCAGTTGAGAGAAGGTTTACTATACTAGTACCTGGAATGGGGAGATGTCTTATGTGTAAAGGTTGGGCAGGCTAGTTCTGCATCCGCTGGGGTTTAGAAGAGTAAAAGGTGATTCGATTGAAACATAAAAAATCCTAAAGGTCTTAACAGGGTTGATGCGGCAGTAGGTGTTTCCTCTATGGAACTAGAGGTTAATGTTTAAAAATAAGGAGTTTAAAATGGAGATCGGGTGACTTTTTTCTCTAAGGATCACAACTGTTTGGAACTCTCTTCCTGAAAAGGTCGGTAAAAGTTGATTTCTTGAATATTTTTAAGGCAATGGTGATTAGATTCTCATTAAGCAATAAGGTGAAAGGTTATCGGGGTAGGCAGGAATGCAGACTTGAAGTTACAGTGAGATGAGCCATGATCTTATTAAATGCTGGATCAGGCTTCAGAAGAGGAATAGTCTATTCCTACTTCTAATTTGTATGTTCGTATGTACATTACTCCCCATACGAACTTACACTTTAGGTATTCTAATCACCATCTGTTTATGCACATCCCCATCATTCCCTGCATCAGTGAAATTCTCATCCTTATGGAAAGTTATGCATCTCCTTCATAATCATCATCATTCATCCATATTCTATCCATCCATTCTACATTCATGGATCACTTCTTTACCTCATTGCAGGAAAAAAGAGCTCAGAGCATCAGGTAAAAACAGAGAACTGGATGGTCCACCTAGTGAACTCTTGATGTGCCTGGCTATTGGAGAAGGGTAGATGGGGGTTTTCCTACTACTTGAAAACAGAAATAAATATCAGTTATATGGCACAATAAAAACTTCTGGAGAAGTTTCTGAAATTTCTGGAGAAACTCAGCAAGTCAGCAGGACCTGTGGAAAAAAAGCAGAGTTGATGTTTCGAGTCCAGTGACTGTTATTCAGCATAATGCACTCACCCTTATAGACTTGATAACAACAGCAAGTGAAATATAATTATACATATAATGATAATTATCTTACCTGACAATATTCATGTTTGAGAACTTCCAGTCTCTGGATAGACAGAGACTGAATATGCCCTCCAGATATGTGTCAGGACCCCCTGGACATCCCAATGGACTGAGTCCATGGGAAATGCCAGGGAAGTTTAAACTTCTGATGAGTACTTACCCAACTCCCCGACCCCTTTGCAACTGCCCCATCTCTGAGTTAAAAGCAGGGATGTGGGAGGTTTACAAGAATGATCTGGGAATGTAGGACTTGTCATTTGAGGAATAGTTGAGGACTGTAGGTCTGTACTCAATGGAGTTTAGAAAGATGAGCGGGGATCCTGTTGAAACTTACAGAAGACTGAGGGGCCTAGATAAAGTGGACGTGGAAAAGAGCGAAAGGCAACCCTTTAGAGCTTAGATGAGAAGGAAATTATTCAGCCAGAGGCTGGTGACTCTGTGGAACTCACTGCCACAGAAGGCTGTGGAGGTCAAGTCATTGAGTTTACTTAAGACCGAGATAGGTAGGTTTTTGATTCATGAGGGGATCAAAGGGTACAGGGAAAAGGCAGCAGAGTGGGTTGAGAAACGTATCGGCTAGTATTGAATAGTAGAGCAGACCCAATAGGTCGAATAGCCTAGTTCCACTCTTATATCTTATGATAATCTGCTTTACTTACCTGGAGCATTGCCCAGGTAATGTTAGACCAAAGCTCTCCAATTATTTTCCAACGGTGATCCTCATTTCAAAGGTTGATAATCATTGTGATCACTGAATGAGAACTTTGAAGGAAGTGTTGGGGGGATTTGGGAAGAGGAGGAAGGACGACTGTGTGTGGTGGTGGTGGTGAGGAGGGGGCTGCAAGAACAGTCTTATAGAAGGAGCAAAGCCGTTATAATTGAGTCTGAGCTACATAGAGGCCTCTGTTGCCTCTTAGTTCACAACCTCAAAATTTCAGCTCACAACCCCACTTTGGGATGCCCTACTTTAGACAGATGAAAACCATGACTAATTCCTAAATAACCAATTCCTAGATAACAACAGATCCCCTGACTCCAAACTGAATCCACCCACCTCTCTACGAAATCTGAATTTTGACATCCCACATCCTCTGAACTTCCCAATCCTTTGACATCCTGACCCTCTGATCCTCAGGATCTTGACTCTCCAAATTTTCCTTGACCCCCTTACCTCCCAACACTCTGACCAGCCCCACCTGACCCAATGTCACCCAGCCCTGATATTCTGCTTTATCACACTCTGTAATCCCTCTCACTTTCTGTAAACCTGACCCTCGCATCCTCTGAAACTGACACTCTGACTCCCTCAATTCTCTGATTCCTCTGAATATTTTTGATCCCTCTTGATAGTTTAACTCCCTGCTGACCATCTGACACATCGACCCTCTGATTTTCCCTGATCCTCCACCTATCTTGACCCTCCAACCCTCCTCTGACCCTCTGGCACCCACTGTCAAAGCTTCAACACCTGTCCCACACAACTTCATCTGCCACCCTAAGAACCTTCCAAATAACTACCCTTTCCAGATGGAACATGACTAACTCTTCCACCATAGCTCACTCACACTCATTGACTAACAGACTACAAAGCTATTTGAATGCCCCAAAGATTTTCAGGGTGTTAGTGAATGAAGACATATCAGAATATGGCAGCTTGTGTCATAAAAAGGAGGCATGGTTGTGCTTTACCTTTTGAGCCTGCACTACAGAATATGACTCATATCAGGTGCACTTTGCATTTCTGAAGAGACCCAGTTTGGGATTCTCAGCCAGGAATTTGACTGTAATATAAGAAAATCAGAACAGGAACAGCATTACAAAGATGTTTGCCACTCCTAGAAGATTCAGACCCACTTTCTTTTATTTCCCGTAGGGCATCACGCTACCCATAGGAAGTGGGATAACACAGTGTGGAGCTGGAGGAACACAGCAGGCCAGGCAGCATCAGAGGAGCAGGAAAGCTGACGTTTCGGATCAGGACCGTTCTTCAGAAAATCCTGAAAATTCTGAAGAAGTGTCCTGACCTGAAACGTCAGCTTTCCTGCTCCTCTGATGCTGCCTGGCCTGCTGTGTTCCTCCAACTCCACACTGTGTTATCTCAGACTCCAGCATAGGCAGTTCTTATTATCCCATAGGAAGTGGTCCTATTGGAGATGATGCTTACAATTCCTCAGTGAAGGTCATCCCCTTTGAGGGCGCAGCCACTATCACTGGACTGTTGCCCTGTTAAAGTACACTTTGGTAGAACCAGTGAAGCGGATAGTTGTGTTTTCACCTGTTGAATTTAATTGTGGGAATTCTGTAATTCTTAAATGTACACAAGGACTCTGCCTCCACAGTTCTCCGTGGCAAGAAGTTCCAAAGGCTTACAACACTCTGAGAGAAGAAATTCCTCCTAATCTCAGTTTTAAATGGCAGCCTCTATTCTGAAACTATACCCTCTGGTCCTAGACTCTCCCTTGAAGGGAAACATCCTCTCAGCATTTAACCTGCCAAGCCCCTGAAGAAATGTCATGATCTAAAGTTTTTTTTTAAATGTCCTGCTTCTAATGTCTTAAGAAGTATCAGCTGCAGCTGTCAGTGAGACTTAAAAAACAACCTACTAGATTGCTTTGATTGACATGCATACGTTAGAAAGAAAATCTGGCTATGCAGTTTCAGTAGACCTCTTCCTTGACATTTCCTCAAGGACTATTATTATGCCATTACAAATGCTTGGCTGAATTTAGAAATCTACAATTTCATTACCAAGTAGTCCTGAGTTCATAGTTTGATTGACAGCTTGAGGAGGATATTAAATTATTAATTGTCGTTGATGCAGGGTATGATAGAAGTTTTATTGTGGAATGATATAAAAGTATTGTATTTGTTTTATGAATAGGAGCTTCTTTAAGTACCAAGTATGTATGAGTCAGAGATGAATTAGATTGTTAGACATTTATTCTTTTCATCTACATGGCTATTGATGTCTGCCCATGACAGATACTTGATGAGTGGTTAAGGTAGCTTCGAGGGTATGAGGGGCCATGGGAGCTGGGTATGGTTCAAGAGATGTGATGGATGAGCGCTAGGCTGCCTAATAACTGCTATAACAACTAAAATGAACTGACTCAGCCTTTTAACCAGCCACCAAAGCACAACCATCTCCAAGGTCAACAAAGCTCTACTTTCATGATTTTATTCCACATCCCCAGAGGAAATATTGCATCAAAAACAAAGTTGCTGGAAAAGCTCAGCAGGACTGGCAGCATCTGTGGAGGAGAAAACAGAGTTAACGTTTTGGGACCGGTGACACTTCCTCAGAAATGATGGTGGCTGGGAAAATGTCAGTTTATATGCAGAAAATAGGGAGGTGGGTGGGGTAGGGAACAAACGATAGGATAGAGCCCAAAGAGAGAGAAAGACAGTTGGACAGACAAAAGAGTTGTTAACGATCAGAGAAAGTAGGAACTGCAGATGTTGGAGAATCTGAGATAACAAAGTGTAGAGCTGGATGAACACAGCAGGCCAAGCAGCATCAGAGGAGCAGGAAGGCTGACGTTTCAGGCCTAGACCCTTCTTCAGAAAAAAAAAATCAGGCTGGGAGGGTGAATAGTTGTTAATGGGGACTATTAGTGACTAGCAACAGTGGGTGTGTAATGGCAGGCTACGTGGTAACAACGCCTGGTGTGTGGGGTGGGGGCATGGGACATGGGAGAGTTTAGGCCCTAAAATCTTGAACTCAATATTGAGTCAAGAGGGCTGTAGGGTCCCCAAGCGGAAAATGAGGTGTTGTTCCTCCAGCTTGCGCTGAGCTTCACTGGAACACTGTAGCAAGCCGGAGACAGAGATGTTGGCCAGGGAGCGAGGTGATGCATTGAAGTGGCAGGCAACAGGTAGTTCAGGGTCTTTTTTGTGAGCAGAACGTAGATGTTCTGCGAAGCGGTCACCAAGTCTACGCTTCGTTTCCCCAATGTAGAGGAGACCACATTGTGAGCAGCGAATGCAGTAGACTAGATTCTTGGAAGTGCAGGTGAAGTGTTGCTTCACCTGGAAGGTATGTTTGGGCCCTTGGATTCTGGGGAGGGAGGAGGTAAATGCGCAGGTGTTGCACCTTCGCCGGTTACAGGGGAAGGTGCCGTAGGGCTGTGGGGGGGTGTTGGGGGTGAAGGAAGTATGGACCAGGGTGTCCCGGAGGGAACGGTCCCTGCGGAAGGCGGACAAGGGAAGGGAGGGGAATATGTGTCTGGTGGTGGCATCTTGCTGGAGGTGG
>NW_025972462.1:0-9689 GCF_021869965.1 Rhincodon typus
ACTATCCCTAATCAAATTATTCCTTTCTAGATGATTATAAATCCTATTTATTCCTTTCTAGATTATTATAAATCCTATTATTAGACTCTTACTTCCACCATCTGCTGTGGCAGGATTCAAACCAGGGTCCCCAGAATGTTAAACAAAACCAAAAGAACTGCGGATGCTGTAAATCAGGAACAAAAACAAAGTTGCTGGAAAAGCTCAGCAGGTCTGGCAGCATCTGTGAAGGAGAAAACAGAATTAATGTTTCGGGTCCGGTGACCCTTCCTCAGTCCTTTCTCACTTCTGGATAGCAAGAATACCTACATCAAACTTTTACTTATTGAACATCGAATATAGACAGTACAGCGCAAGAATGGGCCCATCGGTCAACGATGTTGTGCCAAACATGATGCCAAATTTAACCAATCCCTTCTGCATGCCCTTAGTCCATGTCCCTCCATTTCTCGCATAATAATATGTTTCTCTAAAAGTCTTTTAAACACCCCTGTCTTATGTGCCTCCATGACCACCCCTGGCAGCCCATTTTAGACTCCGACCACGCTGTGTAAAAAAAAAACTTGCCCCTCACATCTCCTTTAAACTTACCCTCTTCAGCTTAAATGCATGCCCTGAGTTTTAGACATTTCAACTCTGGGAAAAAATTTTGACTGTCAACCTTATCGATACATCTCATAATTTTACAGATGACTATCAAGTCTCCCCTCAGCCTCCACTGCTCCAGAGAAAACAACCTGAGTTTTCTAGCCTATCCTCCAGCTCAAACCCTCTAATCCGTAAACCTTCCTGTAATGTGGTGACCGGAATTGAGCACACTACTCTAATTGTGAACTAACCAAAGCTGCTCTATCATTTCCTATATTATCCCTATTTCCCTTCTTCAACAGAGGAACAGCGTTGGCTACATTATTGACTTTAGCTCGGCATTCAACACAATAATTTCAACCAAACTCATCAACAAACTCTGAGACCTCAGATTGTACTCTCCTGTTACTCTGTTACTCTGCAACTGGATCCTCGACTTCATAACCCGCAGACAGGAAGGATAGATGACAACACCTCCTCCATGATAATCCTCAACACCAGGGCCCTGCAAGGCTGTGTACTCAGCCCTTTCATAGAACAAAGAAAATTACAGCACAGGAACAGGCCCTTCGGCCCTCCAAGCCTGCGCCAATCCACATCCTCTATCTAAACCTGTCGCCTATTTTCCAAGGATCTGTATCCCTCTGCTCCCTGCCCATTCATGTATCTGTCTAGATACATCTTAAATGACGCTATCGTAGATAACAAGGTGTAGAGCTGGATGAACACAGCAGGCCAAGCAGCATCAGAGGAGCAGGAAAGCTGACGTTTCGGGTCTAGACCCTTTTTCAGAAATGGGGGAGGGGAAGGGGGTTCTGAAATAAATAGGGAGAGAGGGGGAGGCGGATAGAAGATGGATAGAGGAGGAGATAGGTGGAGAGGAAACAGACGGGTCAATGAGGCGGGGGTGGAGGCAGTAAAGGTGAGTGCAGGTGGGGAGTTAGGGAGGAGATAGGTCAGTCCAGGGAGGACGGACAGGTCAAGGGGGTGGGATGAAGTTAGTAGGTAGGAGATGGGGGTGCGGCTTGAGGTGGGAGAAGCGGATAGGTGGGAAGAAGGACAGGTTAGGGAGGCGGGGACAAGCTGGACTGGTTTTGGGATGCGGTAGGGGGAGGGGAGATTTTGAAACTTTTTGAAGTCCACATTGATACCATTGGGCTGCAGGGTTCCCAAGCGGAATATGAGTTGCTGTTCCTGCAACCTTCAGGTGGCATCGTTGTGGCACAGCAGGAGGCCCAGGATGGACATGTCGTCTGCGGAATGGGAGGGGGAGTTGAAATGGTTCGCGACTGGGAGGTGCAGTTGTTTGTTGCGAACCGAGCGTAGGTGTTCTCCAAAGCGGTCCCTGAGCCTCCGCTTGGTTTCCCCGATGTAGAAGAGGCCACAACGGGTACAGCGGATGCAGTATACCACATTGGCAGATGTGCAGGTGAACATCTGCTTGATATGGAAAGTCTTCTTAGGGCCTGGGATGAGGGTGAGGGGGGAGGTGTAGGGGCAGGTGTAGCACTTCCTGCAGTTGCAGGGAAAAGTGCCGGGTGTGGTGGGGCTGGAGGGGAGTGTGGAGTGGACAAGGGAGTCACGGAAAGAGTGGTCCCTCCGGAAAGCAGACAAGGGTGGGGAGGGAAAGATGTCTTTGGTGGTGGGGTCGGATTGCAGATGGCGGAAGTGTCGGAGGATGATGCGTTGGATCCGGAGGTTGGTGGGGTGGTACGTGAGGATGAGGGGGATTCTTTTTTGGCTGTTATTGTGGGGAGGGGGTGTGAGAGATGAGTTTTGGGAAATGCGGGAGACACGGTCGAGGGCGTTCTCGACCACTGAGGGGGGGATGTTGCGGTCCTTGAAAAACGAGGACATCTGAGATGTACAGGAGTGGAATGCCTCATCCTGGGAGCAGATGCCGCGGAGGTGAAGGAATTGGGAACAGGAGATCGCATTTTTGCAGGAGGGTGGGTGGGGGGAGGTGTATTCTAGGTAGCTGTGGGAGTCGGTGGGCTTGAAATGGATATCGGTTTCTAGGTGGTTGCCTGAGATGGAGACAGAGAGGTCCAGGAAGGAGAGAGAGATGTTAGAGATGGTCCAGGTGAACTTAAGGTTGGGGTGGAAGGTGTTGGTGAAGTGGATGAACTGTTCGAGCTCCTCCTGGGAGCATGAGGCGGCGCCGATACAGTCATCAATGCAGCGGAAGAAGAGGTGGGGTTTAGGGCCAATGTAGCTATACAAGAGGGATTGTTCCACATAACCTACAAAGAGGCAGGCATAGCTTGGGCCCATGCGGACACCCATGGCCACCCCCTTTGTCTGTAGGAAGTGGGATCGTGCCCGCCGCTACCACGTCCACAGTCAACACGTTCCAGGCACCCACCACCATCTGCGTAAAGAACTTTCCACGCATATCTCCCTTAAACTTTTCCCCTCTCACCTTGAAATCGTGACCCCTAGTAATTGAGTCCCCCACTCTGGGAAAAAGCTTCTTGCTATCCACCCTGTCTGTACCTCTCATGATTTTGTAGACCTCAATCAGGTCCCCCCTCAACCTCCGTCTTTCTAATGTAAATAATCTTAATCTACTCAACCTCTCTTCATAGCTAGCGCCCTCCATACCAGGCAACATCCTGGTGAACCTCCTCTGCACCCTCTCCAAAGCATCCACATCCTTTTGTTAATGTGGTGACTGGAACTGTACACAGTATTCCAAATGTGGTCGAACCAAAGTCCTATACAACTGTAACATGACCTGCCAACTCTTGTACTCAGTACCCCGTATGATGAATGAAAGCATGTCGTATGCCTTCTTGACCACTCTATCCACCTGCGTAGCCACCTTCAGGGTACAATGGACCTGAACACCCAGATCTCTCTGTGCATCAATTTTCCCCAGGGCTTTTCCATTTACCACATAGTTCGCTCTTGAATTGGATCTTCCAAAATGCATCACCTCGCATTTGACTGGATTGAACTCCATCTGCCATTTCTCCGCCCAACTCTCCAATCTATCGATATTCTGCTGCATTCTCCAACAGTCCCCTTCACTATCTGCTACTCCAACAATCTTAGTGTCATCTGCAAACTTGCTAATCAGACCATTTATGTATATCACAAACAACAGTGGTCCCAACACGGATCCCTGTGGAACACCACTGGTCACAGTTCTCCATTTTGAGAAACTCCCTTCCACTACAACTCTCTGTCTCCTGTTGCCCAGCCAGTTCTCTATCCATCTAGCTAGTACACCCTGGACCCCATGCGACTTCACTTTCTCCATCAGCCTACCATGGGGAACCTTATAAAGTGCCTTACTGAAGTCTGTGTATATGACATCTACAGATCTTCCCTCAAATATCAACTTTGTCACTTCCTCAAAGAATTCTATCAAGTTGGTAAGACATGATCTTCCCTGCACAAAACCATGCTGCCTATCACTAATAAGCCCATTTTCTTCCAAATGTAAATAGATCCTATCCCTCAGTATCTTCTCCAGCAGCTTCCCCACCACTGACGTCAGGCTCACCGGTCTATAATTACCTGGATTATCCTTGCTACCCTTCTTAAACAAGGAGACAACATTAGCAATTCTCCAGTCCTCCGGGACCTTGCCCATGCTCAAGGATGCTGCAAAGCTTTCTGTAAGGCCCCAGCTATTTCCTCTCTCACTTCCCTCAGCAATCTGGGATAGATCCCATCCGGACCAGGGGACTTGTCCACCCTAATGCCTTTTCGAATACCCAACACTTCCCCCCTCCTTATGCCGACTTGACCTACAGTAATCAATCATCTATTCCTAACCTCAACATCTGTAATGTCCCTCTCCTCGGTGAATATCAACGCAAAGTACTCATTAAGAATCTCACTCATTTTCTCTGATTCCTCACATAACTTCCCTCCTTTGTCCTTGAGTGGGCCAATCCTTCCTCTAGTTACCCTCTTGCTCCTTGTGTATGAATAAAAGGCTTTGGGATTTTCCTTAACCCTGTTTGCTAAAGATAGTTCATGACCCCTTTTAGCCCTCTTAATTCCTCATTTCAGATTGCTCCTACTTTCCCGATATTCTTCCAAAGTTTCGTCTGTTTTCAGTTGCCTAGACATTATGTATGCTTCCTCTTTCCGCTTTGCTTGTCTCACAATTTCACCTGTCATCCATGGTTCCCTAATCTTGCCCTTTGTATCCCTCATTTTCACAGGGACATGTCTGTCCTGCACTCTAATCAACCTCTCTTTAAAAGCCTCCCACATATTAAATGTGGATTTACCCTCAAACAGCTGCTCCCAATCCACATTCCCCAGCTCCTGCCGAATTTTGCTATAATTGGCCTTCCCCCAATTCAGCACTCTTCCTTTAGGACCACTCTCGTCTTTGTCCATCAGTATTCTAAAACTTACGGAATTGTGATCACTATTCCCAAAGTAATCCCCTCCTGAAACTTCAACCACTGGGGCTTATTCCCCAACACCAGGTCCAGTATGGCCCCCTCCCGAGTTGAACTATTTACATACTGTTCTAGAAAACCCTCCTGGATCCTCCTTACAAATTCTGCTCCATCTAAACCCCTAACACTAAGTGAATCCCAGTCAATGTTGGGAAAATTAAAATCTCCCATCACCACCACCCTGTTGCTCCTACATCTTTCCATAATCAGTCTCCATATTTGTACCTCTATCTCACGCCCGCTGTTGGGAGGCCTGTAGTACAGCCCCAGCATTTTTACCACACCCTTCCTATTTCTGAGCTCTGCCCATATTGCCTCACTGCTCGAGTTCTCCATAGTGCCCTCCTTCAGCACAGCTGTGATATCCTCTTTGACCAGTAATGCAACTCCTCCACCCCTTTTACCTCCCTCTCTATCCCGCCTGAAGCATCTATATCCTGGGATATTTAGTTGTCAATCTTGCCCTTCCCTCAACCAAGTCTCAGTAATAGCATTAATATCACACTCCCAGGTACTAATCCAAGCCCTAAGTTCATCTGCCTTACCTACTACACTTCTCGCATTAAAACAAATGCACCTCAGACCACCTGTCCCTTTGCGTTCATCATCTGCTCTCTGCCTACTCTTCCCCTTAGTCACACTGACTTCATTGTCTCGTTCCTTACATGTGTCCTGGATGGTGTCAAGCTTCTTGAGTGTTGTTGGGGCTTCACCCATCCAGGCAAGTGGGGAGTATTCCATCACACTCCTGACTTGTGGATTGTAGATGGTGGACAGACTTTGGGGAGTCAGGAGGTGAGTTATTCACCACTGTATTCCTAACTTCTCACCTGCTTTTATAGACACTGTGTTTATGTGGTGAGTTCAGTTGGGTTTCTGGTCAATGGTAACCCCCAGGATGTTGATATTTAGGGATTCAGTGATTGCAACAGAATTAAATTTCAAGGATCAGTAGTTAGATTGTGTCTTATTGTTGATTGTCATAGTCTGGCATCTGTGTGGGATAAATGTTACTTGCCACTTGTCAGCCCAAACCTGGATATTGTCTGGATCGTGTTGCATTTGAACATGGACTGCTGCATTGTGCAATCATTGACGAACATCCCCATTTCTGACCTTACGATGGAGGGAAGGTCATTGATGAAGCAGCTGAAGATGGTTGGGCCTGGGACACTACCCTGAGGAACTCCTGCAGAGATGTCCTGGAGCTGAGATGACTGACCTCCAACAACCACATTGATTTTCTGATGTGCCAGGTATGACTCCAACTAGCACAGAGTTTGGTCCCTAAAACCCATTGATTCCAGTTTTTCTCGGACTCTTTGATGCCACACTCGGTCGAAGGGCTGTCTCTCTCACCTCACCTCTGGAATTAAGCTCTTTTATCCATGTTTGAACCAAGGCTGTAATGAGGTCAGGAGCTGAGTGGCCCTGGCAGAACCCAAACTGGGCGTCACTGAGCAGGTTATTGCTGAGCAGGTGCTGCTTGATAGCACTGTTAGTGACACCTTCCATCACTTTACTGATGATCGAGAGGAGACTGATGGGGCGGTAATTGGCCGGGTTGGATTTGTCCTGCTGTTTATATACAGGACATACCTGGGCAGTTTTTCACATTGTCGGGTAGATACCAGTGTTGTAACTGTACTGGAACAGCTTGGCTCAGGGAGCGGCAAGTTCTGGAGCACAAGTCTTCAGTACTATTGCCGGAATGTTGTCAGGGTCCATAGCCTTTACATGCATCCAGTATCTCCAATCGTTTCTTGATATCAATTGAAGTGAATCAAATTGGCTGAAGACTGGTATCTTTAATGCTGGGGACCACTGGAGGAAGATGAGATGGATCATCCACTCAGCTCTTCTGCCTGATGATTGCTGCGAATGCTTCAGCCTTATTGTAGGGCTCACAAGTCTATAATTTCCTGGATTATCCCTGTTGTCCATCTTAAACAAAGGAACAACATTGGCTATTCTCCTTTCTCTTGGGACCTCACTTGAGGCTAAAAAGGATATCAATATCTCTGTCAAGGCCCCAGCAATCTCCTTCTTTGCCTCCCTCAGCATCCTAGGATAAATGCCATCAGGCCCTGGGAACTTGGCCAATTTAACGTTTTTCAAGACACCCAACATCACCTTCTTCTTAATATTGAGCTGCCCTAGGATATCAACGTACCTCTTCTTAATCTTACCATCATCCTTAGCCTTCTCCTTGGTGAATACTGATGCAAAGTACTCATTAAAAACCTCACTGACTTCCTCCAGCTCCACGCATAAATTCTCTCCTTTGCCCTTGACCGCACCTCCTTTTCCCTTGTCACCCTCTTGCTCGTAATATGTGTATAAAATGTCTTGGGATTCTCTTTGGTCCTACTTGCCAAGGACATTTCATTGTCCCTTCTGGCCCTCCTAATTCATTGTTTAAGTTATTTTCTGCTTCCGTTATATTCCTAAAGGGTCATGTTTAATTTCTGTTTCCTAAACCTTACACGTTTCCTTTATCTTTTTAAAACTAATGCACAATATCTCATGTCATCCAGGCTTCCTGAATCTTGCCATCCTTATCTTTCATCCTCATAGGAACATGCTGGTCCTGAACTCTGATCAACTAAACAACTGTCCTCTGTTGCATGCTCTAACTCCTGTTGAGCGCTGAATCCTCTGCGATCCCCTTCCTGAATTGTGAGAAAAGGTCACCAGACTTGAAACGTTAACTCTGCTTTCTTCCCATAGACACTGCCAGACTTGCTGAGTTTCTCCATCACTTTCTGTCTTTGTTTCAGATCTCAGGCATCCACAGTTATGTGTTTTACTTAAGTACCAACAATGTTTGCGACTCTTCTTCCTTATCAACTATGAACACTCCAAGTGACAGCGTTCCCTCTTCTGTTACCATTATCTGAGCAGCATGTCATTCGTTGTTTGTTGAACACCTCAGCCATGCCCCTTGGACCCATGTGTAAGTCCTCGTTTTGGTCTCTGTTATCAGTTATGCTCCTCCTTTAGCCTCTCTCCTATGGTTTATATGTCTGTCGGAGACTTTGGGATTCCCCTTTATGTTAACTGTTAGTCTTTTCTCATACTCCCTCTTTGCTTCACTCATTTGCCTTTTCACCACCCTTCTAAACCTTTGGTATTCCTATTGATGCTCAGTTGTATTTTCTTCTTCAATCCTGTCATACGCACAGTTTCTTTTTCTTTCTAATGTTAATTTCTACTTCCTTTGTTATCCAGGGAATTGTTTGTCCTTTCTTTTCCTTCACAGGGAATATACCTCGACTGATCCTGAACCATTTGCTGTGTGAAAGTGGCACATTGTTCAGTTACTATTTATCCTGCTAACCTCTTATTCCAATTAATCCTACCCAGTAAAATCCAAAAGAACTGCGGATGCTGTAAATCAGGAACAGAAACAGAAGTTGCTGGAAAAGCTCAGCAGGTCTGGCAGCATCTGTGAAGAAAAAATCAGAATGAACGTTTTCAGTCACCGGACTCAAAATTTTAACTCTGATTTTTTTTCTTCACAGACGCTGCCAAACTTGCTGAACTTTTCCACCAACTTTGTTTTCAATCCTACCCAGCGCTGTTTGAGGCCCACTGAATCCATTCTCCACCAAGTGATTTTTCTTACTCTGGATTGTTACATGTCATTCTCCACCATCATCCTGAACCTTATGATACAGTGATGACTATCTCTAAAATGCTCCCCAACTGACATTTGATCCGTTTGGCCCACTTCATTCCCAAGGACTATGTCTAACCATGCATCCTTCCTTATTGAACTGGAGACATACTGCTGTAGGAAACTTTCCCGAATACTATCCAGGAACACTTGCACCTCGCTGTCCATTAGCACAGCCAGTATCCCAGTGTATATTTGGGTAATTGAAGTCTCCCATTATAGCTATACTATAATGTTGGTGTTTCTCTATAATGCCCCTGCAGATTTTTCCCTCTGCAATGCTTCCACTAGTTGGTGGTCTATAGACTACACTGAGCAATGCAATTACACCCTTTTTATATCTTCACTGCAGCCAAATTAACTTTGTCCTTACACACTCACTCCTGCTAACCCTCCACCTTTCCTTCCTTTTTTTATCTTACCTGAACACCTGCACCCAGGAATGAAAAGGTACCAACAGCTTGGAAAACTGTAAATGAACATCTCTTTTCAGGTAAGATAGATTCTTGATTGGTCAAGGCATCAAGGATTCTGGGCAAAGGGCAAAAAAGTGGATGTGAGGAATGTTGGGTCATCCATGATCCTGTTGAATGGTGGAGCAGGTAATCCTGTTCTTTCTTTTGATCTTATGGAAAAGAGAGAGGGACACATGGAAAGTAGGAAACTTTAGGTCAATTAACAGTAACACCTTTCATAGGGACCTCCTTGAATCCACTATCAAGGAAGTAGCTGAAACTAGTATGGGGAAGTGATGACCTAGAGATATTATCGCAAGACCGTTCATTCAGGGATCCAGGTATTGTTCTGGGAATTAAAATGCTGGGGCTACCAGTAATGCCCACATCCTGTGAATGTACAAAAAAAAAGAAAATAATGATTAAATCACTGAGTCTATTTGCAGTTGTGATTTGGGGCCTATTCTTCATAAATGTTTCGGAATAATCTAGAACATAGAACATAGAACATTACAGCGCAGTACAGGCCCTTCGGCCCTC
>NW_025972463.1:0-1352 GCF_021869965.1 Rhincodon typus
CCTAGGTGGTGAGAGTGGGAACAGGCAGCACCGAGGTGGTAACAGCGGGAACAGGCAGCCCTGAAGCGGTAACAGCGGGAACAGGCAGCTCCATGGTGGTGAGAATGGGAACAGGCAGCCCCGATGTGGTGAGAGCGGGAACAGTCAGCCCCGAGGTGTTGAGAGCGGGAACAGGCAGCCCCGAGGCGGTGAGTGTGGGAACAGGCAGCCCCGAGGCGGTGAGAGTGGGAACAGGCAGTGAGAGTGGAAACAGGCAGCCCCGAGGCGATGAGAGCAGGAACAGGCAGCCCCGAGGCGGTGAGAGTGGGAACAGGCAGCCCCGAGAAGATGAGACTGTGAATAGGCAGTGACAGTGGGAACAGGCAGCCCCAAGGTGGTGAGAGGGTGAACAGTCAGCCCCGAGGTGGTGAGAGGGGGAACAGGCAGCCCCGAGATGGTGAGAGAGAGAACAGGCAGCCCCGAGGTGGTGAGAGAAGGAACAGGCAGCTCGAGTTGCTGAGAGATTGGACAGGCAGCCCCGAGGATTTGAGAAAGGGAACAGTCAGCCCCGAGTTGGTGAGAGCTGGAACAGGCAGCCCCGATGTGGTGAGAGAGGGAACAGGCAGCCCCGAGTTGGTGAGAGAAGGAACAGGCAGCTCGAGTTGCTGAGAGATGGGACAGGCAGCCCCGAGGTCATGAGAGAGGAAACAGGCAGCTCCAAGTCGATGAGACTGGGAAAAAGCAGCCCCGAGATGGTGAGAGTGGGAACAGGCAGCCCCAATGAGATGAGAGTGGGAACAGGCAGTCCCGAGGCGGCGAGAGAGGGAACAGGCAGCCCCGAGGCGGTGAGAGCAGGAAAAGGCAGCCCTGAGGAGGTGAGACTGCAAACAGGCAGTGACAGTGGGAACAGGAAGCCCCGAGGCAGTGAGAGCAGGAAAAGGCAGTGAGAGCAGGAACAGGCAGTGAGAGCGGGAAAAGGCAGCCCCGAGGTGCTAACAGCGGGAACAGTCAACCCTGAGCTCCATGGTTGTGAGAGCGGGAACAGGCAGCCCCGAGGCAGTGAGAACGGGAACAGGCAGCCGCGAGGTGGTGAGAACGGGAACAGCCAGCTCCATGGTGGTGAGACTGGGAACAGACAGTGAAAGTGGGAACAGGCAACCCCGAGACGGTGAGAGCGGCTAAAGGCAGACCCAAGGCGGTGACAGTGGGAACAGGCAGTGAGATTGGGAACAGGCAGCCCCGAGGCGGTGGGAGCAGGAACAGGCAGTGAGAGCGGGAACCGGCAGCCCCGAGGTGGTGAGAATGGGAACAGGCACTGAGAGCGGGAACAGGCAGCCCCGAGGTGGTGAGAGCAGGAACAGGCAGCCGCGAGG
>NW_025972463.1:1362-1777 GCF_021869965.1 Rhincodon typus
TGGTGAGAGTGGTAACAGACAGTGAGAGTGGGAACAGGCAGTGAGAGTGGGAACAGGCAGCCCCGAGGCGGTGAGAGCGGTAACAGGCAGCCCCGAGGTAGTGAGAGAGGGAATAGGCAGTGAGAGTGGGAACAGGCAGCCCCGAGGCAGTGAGAGAGAGAACAGGCAGCCCCAAGGTGGTGAGAGAGGGAACAGGCAGCTCGAGTCTATAAGAGATGGAACAGGCAGCCCCGAGGAGGTGAGAGAGGGAACAGGCAGCTTGAATCGCTGAGAGGTGGGACAGGCAGCCACGAGGTTGTGAGAGAGGGAACAGGCAAATCAAAGTTGATGAGAGTAGGAACAGGCAGCCCCGAGGCGGTGAGAGCGGGAACAGGCAGCTCGAGTCGCTGAGAGATGGGACAGGCAGCCCCGAGGT
>NW_025972463.1:1787-2513 GCF_021869965.1 Rhincodon typus
GCTCGAGTCGCTGAGAGATGGGACAGGCAGCCCCGAGGTGGTGAGAGCGAGAAAAGGCAGCTCCGAGGTGGTGAGAGTGGGAACAGGCAGTGAGAGCGGGAACAGGCATCCCCAAGTCGCTGAGAGCGGGAAGAGACAGCCCTGAAATGGTGAGAGAGGGAACAGGCAGCTCGAGTTGCTGAGAGATGGGACAGGCAGCCCCGAGGTCGTGAGAGAGGAAACAGGCAGCTCCAAGTCGATGAGAGTGGGAAAAGGCAGCCCCGAGATGGTGACAGTGGGAACAGGCAGCCCTGAGGCGGTGAGAGTGGGAACAGGCAGCCCCGAGATGGTGAGAGTGGGAGCAGGCAGCCCCGAGGCGGTGAGAGAGGGAACAGGCAGCCCCGAGATGGTGAGAGTGGGAGCAGGCAGCCCCGAGGTGGTGAGAGAGGGAACAGGCAGCCCCGAGATGGTGAGAGTGGGAGCAGGCAGCCCCGAGATGGTGAGAGAGGGAATGGTCAGCCCCAAGGTTTTGAGAGAGGGAACAGTTAGCCCCCAGGTGGAGAGAGTGGGAACAGGCAGACCCGAGGAGGTGAGAGTGGGAACAGGCACCCCGAGGTGGTGAGAGAAGGAACAGGCAGCTCGAGTTGCTGAGAGATGGGACAGGCAGCCCCAAGGTCGTGAAAGAGGAAACAGGCAGCCCCGAGGTCGTGAAAGAGGAAACAGGCAGCTCCAAGTCGATGAGAGTGG
>NW_025972463.1:2523-9689 GCF_021869965.1 Rhincodon typus
CGAGGTCGTGAAAGAGGAAACAGGCAGCTCCAAGTCGATGAGAGTGGCAAAAGGCAGCCCCGAGATGGTGAGAGTGGGAACAGGCAGCCCCGATGTGGTGAGAGTAGGAACAGGCAGACCCAAGGAGGTGAGAGTGGGAACAGGATGTGAGAGTGGGAACAGGCAGTGAGATTAGGAAAAGGCAGCCCCGAGGTGGTGAGAGAGGGAACAGGCAGCTCAAAGTCGATGAGATTGGGAACAGGTAGCCCCAAGGTGGTGAGAGCGGGAACAGGCAGCCCTTAGGTGGTGAATGCGGGAACAGGCAGCTCGAGTTGCTGAGAGATGGGGCAGGCAGCCCCGAGGTCGTGAAAGAGGAAACAGGCAGCTCCAAGTCGATGAGAGTGGGAAAAGGCAGCCCCGAGATGGTGAGAGCGGGAACAGGCAGCTCGAGTCGATGAGAGCGGGAACAGGCAGCCCCGTGGTGGTGAAAGTGGGAACAGGCAGTGAGCGGGAACAGGCAGCCCCGAGGCGGTGAGAGAGGGAACAGGCAGTCCCGAGGTGGTGAGAGCGGGAACATGTTGTGTGGAGGACGAGTCCAGCATGGCCAGGCGTTTACAGACTGTGATGTTGAACTATTAACTGTGTTTCTTTGTTTTTCTACGCTTTAGAAAGAAGGACTGCAATGTTTAACTTCTTAACTTACTTTCTTTATTTTCCTGCTTTGTACTAAGATTCGGTGCCTGGATACATTTGTACATAAGATGGCACTATAAGTGGCAGCTTGTAAACTTTTCACTGTACTGACGTTAGTGAGTACATGTGACAATTAAAAAGCTAATTCTAATTCTATTTCTAGAAATGGGTTTCCCATCCGTGAGTGTCACCCTCGATAAAATCACCCTCATCAGCAAATTCACTGTGGGAGAGGGAATTAAATCCCACTGCCCCGTGTTTCTGAAGCTGCACCCACTGTAGCGTTGGTGAGGAGGTAACTGAGGGACCCATTGACCAGAATGTTCACACCAACAGACAACAGGCACATTCTGCAACAGTCACCACATTCATAATGTCCTGTTTTCATTTAAACATGGGAACGATGGTCATGCCTCTGACAATCAATATACTCCATCATTTCCAATATCCAAGAAGCTGTTAAAGATCCTGTGAAGATAACACTGGTACTTTGTGAATATTACGTGACATAAATGGCCATTTCTTTTTAACATAACGTTTATGAGGGATCCTGCAGATTTGAGGAAGATAAAACTGCTGCCAAATCAGTGACTACAAACAAGTCAAAGAAGATGAAACCACTTTAGCAGAAGCAGTGAGAGACATAGGGCCAACATCCATTGTGATTTGTGCAGGTCCTTCCCGTCTAAGAGCAAAGGTTAGGGACAAAAGCTCTGGATGATGCATTAAACAGCTGAGCAATCAATTACTTAAAGTATGATAAAAATCATAAATCCAAACAAATTTTCTATCAACTATTTTATTGTTAATTCCTCCTCAATATTTACAATTGAAGTTACCATATCCCTTGCCCTCCCCTGTGCTGTATGCCATTCAGTGCCTTCAGATACCATCGGGTTAATTATGGATCAGGCTGCTAATTGAGCTCGCATGGTGATGGTCACAGCCTGGCATTTGTGTGGCACGAAGGTTACTTGTCACTTGCCACCCAAGCCTGAATATTATCCAGATCTTGTTGCATTTGAACATGGACTGCATCAGTGTCTGAGGAATCATGAATGGTGCTAAACATTATACAATCATTGGCAAAAATCCCCACTTCTGAACTAATGATAGAGGGAAGATCACCGATGAAGCAGCTGAAGAAGATAGTGCCAGGAGACTATCCTGAGGAACTCCTGCAGAGATGTCCTGGAGCTGAGATGACTGATCTCCTACAACCACGACCATCTTGCTTATGTGCCATTGTGTCTCGTACCAGTGGATAGTTTGTCCCCTGATACCCATTGATTACCGTTTTGCTAGGTCTCCTTGATGCCACACTTGGTTGAATGCAGCCTTGATGTCAAAAGGCTGTCATTCTCACCTCACCTCTGGAATTCAGCTCTTTTGTTCACATTTGAACCAAGGTCGGAATGAGGTCAGGAGCCGAGTGGTCCTGGTGGGACCCAAACTGTGTGAAAATGATCAGGTTATTGCTGAGTAGGTACTGTTTGATAGCACTGTTGATGACGCCTTCTATCACTTTACTGATGATCAAGAATAGACTGCCGGGGGAGTTAGTGGAAGCAGATATTACAGCGACTTTTAAAAGGCTTCTTGACAAATATATGAATGAGATGGGAATAGAGGGATACGGTCCCCGGAAGAGTAGGGAGTTTTAGTTGTGATGAGCAGCATGTCGGTGTAGGCTTGGAGGGCTGAAGGGCCTGTTCCTGTGCTGTAATTTTCTTTGTTCTTTGTATGGTCCAGAATATCAATGTACCCTCCAGAGACTCGCCATCCATCATGTCCTTCTCCTTTGTGAATACCGATGCAAAGTATCTATTATCTATATCTATCCTCACTGACCAACCCCTATCCCTACTTCCTACCTACACTCACCTTTACAAGGTTTATCCCCACCTCCTTCACCTGTCCGTCTTCTCTCCCACCTATCCGCACCACTATCCAACTTCTACCACCACCTCCCCATTCTCTATTTATTTCAGAGCCCCCTTCCTCTCCCCCATTTCTGAAGAATGGTCCAGACCCGAAACATCAGTTTTCCTGCTCCTCTGCTGCTGCCTGGCCAGCTGTGTTCCTCCAGCTCCACAAATGCCTTCGAATGTAGTTCGGCACGGAGTTGCAATACATTGATGCAGCAACAGTGTTGGCACTGGGTAAAAATGTGCGTTGAAAATTAAACTGCCGACTGCATCTTGAAACATCGACTTCAGATGAAGTTAGGGTTTCTCACTTGTGCAGTAACTTAAACAATTGCACCAAGCCAGTACAGCACCTAGCCCCAGTGGCCTAATGGATAATGCACTGCCCTCCTAAGGCAGGGAGTGTAGGTTCAAGTCCCATCTGGGGTGCATTAAGCTCTGCTGTGAACCACTGCCTGTGAGTTTTTCTAGAGCGGCACTGTGGCTCAGTTGTCTGCAGCGTTATCTCGTTACGCCAGGGAACCCGTCTTGGATTTCACCGTCAGGCGACAGTGAGTGTGGAGTTTGAACATTTTCCCCGCCCGGCTCCAGGTTCCTCGCACAGATCAATGGTGTGAGACGTACAGGTCAGGTGGCATGTCGTTTGAGGAGCAGTTGAGGACTCTGGGTTTGTACTCGATGGAGTTTAGAAGATTGAGGCGTGGATCCGATTGAAACTTACGGAACACTGAGAGCCCTGGGGAGAGTCGATGTGGAGATGTTTCCACGAGTAGCAGAGACTAGGAACCATGGGCACAGCCTCACACTGGAGGGAGAACGCTTTAGAACTGAGATGAGGAAGAAATGTCTTCAGCCAGAGGATGGTGTATCTGTGCTGCAGAAAACTGCAGAGGCCAAGTCATTCAGTGTCTTGAAGATAGAGATAGATAGGTTCTGCATTAGTAAGGGGATCAAAGGTTATGGGGAGAAGGCAGGAGAATGGGACTGAGAAAAATGTCAGCCACCATTGAATGGTGAATCAGACTCAATGGGCCAATTGGCTGAATACTGCCCCTACATCTTATAGTCCTATATAATTCTGTCCCTATATCTTATTCCAAATGGTCTTTTAGAACCACATTGCTGCAGGTCTGGAGTTATGTGTAGGCATAATCGGGTAAGGATGGCAGTTTTCTTTCCCTGAAGGACATTAGTGAACCAGATGGGTTTTACAACAATCTATGATAGCTTCATAGTCACTGTAATGTAATGTTCAAATCAACTAAATTTAAATTTCAGCTAATAAGATGGGAGTCCGCATACACAGAGCATTTTCCTGGGTCTCTAGATTACATCATGATTCCATCACTGTATGCACCATTATCCCCTTACAGTGCTGGCAGCAAATTTGGAAATTTGACTCTCCATTCCTTCATCTAAGTAATCTCTGACTATAATACAGGTAACTGAGAGGGAGTAGGAGTCACATTCTAACAATCAGAGTATATATTGATTATTCCCCAAGTCTGGCTCTTGCTCCCTCACAGATTTCTGGTGCAGGTCGATAAGCTGTCTCTAACTCTCTTAACCCTGTTGGTTGTAATGAAGGGTTAAAGTTTTGCTCATAACTAAAGCCTCTCATTCTTTAACACAAGTGGTCTTAATTTCCTCCAAACCTCTCCCACTGCCTCACCATAATGTTGGTGGTTCCACTGGGAGAAACCCCAAGGGATTTTACCCTCAATAGAGAACTGACAGAAATTATAACAATTACAGAAAGGTCAGATCAGTCCCATCAGAGAACTGGAAATAGAGTATGTTTTAAAATTGTGGTTGCAGGTTGTAACAAACTAAATTAACAAATATTAAGAATCCTAGGAAGTGCCTGAATTGTTACAGTTCCTTTCCCTACTTCATGCAGCAGCAGTTCTATTGCACAATCAGAAATCCCTCAGACACTGCCATCTTGATGCTCTGATTTAGGAAGGTAGGGAGAAAACAAGTCATTGCATCTTCTTCACAATGTTCACCTGGAAATAGTGACCTCAGTTACAGTCAATTAAACAATTGCAATTAAATCAGCAAATAACTCTCTTCTACACATTCTTTACTGAAAAAGATGGCATAACATTTAAATGTTTATAACAATCGTTTAAATGGCTACAACAAAATCCAAATTATTACATAAAATTTGTAAGATCCTCAAACTAGTGAGTTATTGTTTGGAGCTTGAACTTAAAAGGTAATTAAGCCTGATCTGGAAATGTTGTTGTGTTTGTAATTTATTGGGGAAGCCACAAAGGCCATACTTTAACAATCAAACAAGATCATCACAGCAAATTGTCCTGCCCTTAAATGTGTTTCTCACATTTTTGTCTTCTTTGTTTACTGTCTTTCTCTCTATCACTTAGTTTCTCAATGTGAAATGCACAGTTACATTAATATCTTGTCCCTCTCATTCCAACCACAGCCCAATTAATCTTGTTGTATCCTTTCTCATTACCAGCCTAGATGGACAGATACCACTCCCTTCAGTTGCTCTCCAGAGCCTGGGAAACTATTCTACACAAAATGTAACTCTAAACCTGACCGTAACTCTGATTATTGGGAAAAAAAGTAAATTTGGAAATACAACAACTGCCAAATATGAGAAAGTTTAACTCCAGTTCAATCTAGAGATATTATGGTGCTGGTTAACTTGCTGAATTAATGCTTTGACTGCTGGAAATTGAGCCAATGTGGAATAATTAATGGAACAATGGCCTTCGTTATGAGGAGTCATTCGGCAGTTTAGGAGATCTAATGGAGTTATATAAGATGCTGAAGGGGATTGACAAAGCAGATGTAGTGAAGATGTTTCCTTTTGTGGAGCAATCCAGAAGGAGAGGTCATAGTTTTCAGATAAAGGGTGACAGATTTAAAACACAAGTGAGGAGAAAATAGTTATCTCAAAGTCATGAATCTGTGGAACTCATTATCCCAGAGCGTGGTGGACATCAGGGCACTGAATAAATTTAAGGAGGAGACCGCTAGCTTTTTAATTGAGAATGAGTTGAAGGGTGATGGACAGCAGGCAGGAAAGTGGAGTTGAAGCTGGGATGAGATCAGCCATGATTGCATCAAATGGAGGAGCAGGCTTGAGGGGTTGAATTGCCGACTCATGCTCATAGGTCTTACATAGTTCCATTTGGTCAGGATTCAGCAGAGAAATGCTCCATTATTAAGCAACAAGAAGTAGGAGAGTAGCTGACCGTATAGGTGCTAATTATCTTCAGTCACTATTTTTGATTCTATTTTCACCAATTATTTCTCTTTGCTCATGGTAAATAACTGGGACAGAAAATGCTGATTGGACATTAGATCTTATTCCTGAATTGAAAACCAGTTTTAGCTGCGCATTTAAGAGAAAGTGGTTGATGCAGTAGCTGGCTTCATTTGAGTATCTCGGCCAGGGTCTAGAGAATTTCTATAATTTCATAAAACAGCGGGTGGACTGAAATGGTGTAGGGTTGACAGAAATTTGAAAGGAAGAACCTGCATATCTCTGACAATCCTAAGGATTATACAGCTAATAATTACTTGTGAAGTGAAGTTGTTGCTGTTTTGTGAAAGAATGCAGCAATGAGCTTATTTAATTTCTATACTGTTGGTTGAAAGATAAATGCTGGTCAGAACACCTGGAGAAATCCATTGCTCCCCATCAGATCATGCCGTGGGATCTTTCTCATCCATCTGAGAGAACAGAGAGAAACGGAAATACAACGATTCATTCTATAGACTGTTCCCTGACAATGCAGCATTTTCTCAATACACTGAAATGTCAGCCTTACAATGTGTTTAAAGCCTGGAATATGGTTTGAATTCACAAGTGTCCTGACAATGATATCAGCGTATTAACAATAAACCAAAACTAGACATAACAAATTCGATTTCCGTGGTCACTGTAACATTTACTGTTGATACGAGAACATTGCTATCGTGGTTATATTACTGGATCACAGAACCCGAATCACAGAATTATTATGGTGTTGAATGTGGCCATTCAGCCCATTGTACCTGCATCAGCTATATTATTTCGTGCTAACCTTCTGCCTTATTTCATATGTCTGTGCACCCTTACTGAGCCAAATGCACAATCCAGAGACACCAGTTCAAATCGCACAGTGGCAGTGCATGAAATTGAATTCAGCTAAGAAGCTTAGTCTGGTTTGGAAAATTCAATACAGATATCAGATTGTCATGAATGCACCTCTGTTACAGTCAGACATGTGGGAAGGAAATTGGCTGTCCTCACCTGCTCTGGCCTGCATGTGACAGCTCATTCCAGGCAAGGTAGTTGACACTTACCTGAAGTTTATAAAATTATTATGCTCAGTGAAAGTTAAAGTTAAAAAAAAAACAGGACCTAATGTAACAATGACACTTTAGACCTCTGTTCCTGTTGAGCTGGGCACTGCATATTTCTGTAGTTGTAATGTAGTCCACAGACATTTTATCACATTAATTTTGTTCAATGATCTGTATAAATTGGAAAATAAATCAAACATTTAACAAAGGTGGTAATGTATATTTTTGTGTCAACTTATA
>NW_025972464.1:0-244 GCF_021869965.1 Rhincodon typus
ATCTGTCCTATATCTATCACCCCTCAATTTAAAGCTATGTCCCCTCGCGCTAGCCATCACCATCCGAGGAAAAAGGCTCCCACTGTCCACCCTATCTAATCCTCTGATCATCTTGTATGTCTCTATCAAGTCACGTCTTAACCTTCTTTTCTCTAACGAAAACAGCCTCAAGACCCTCAGCCTTTCCTCATAAGACCTTTCCTCCATACCAGGCAACATCCTGGTAAATCTCCTCTGCACCCTT